>NC_053491.1:452152327-452452327 GCF_905171775.1 Rana temporaria
GTAGTGGAAATCTTAGTTGGGTTTCATAGCCTAGAGCCGCCATTCTCAACCAGGGTTTGTCGGAACCCTAGGACTCCTCCAGAAGTTTTTCTATAAATGATAGGTCACCGCACTGATTTAATCAGTCAGTATCCTTTTTCTAGAGAGCCTGAGACAGTCACAGCATGACTATTGCTTTTTTTCCTTGTACCAGTCACCACCGTTTACAATATTCCCATTCCATCAACCCAAGACAGCTTCCGACACTCCACAATCCAGCAGACACAATCCATAAGAATTCCCTCAGAGAGACGAGACATACACTCTGTGTTCTGAGTCAAAATGTATGAACAATCTTTAATGGTTAGCTCTCAGCTTTTTATGCAGTACAGGCATGTTACAGGGACAATGAAACTCTCCACCCACACATCACACAATACACCTTCTCTTAGACAATGACATTCAGTTGAGTTAATTATTCCCCCAGACATTCTGTCTCCGACAATAAGTGATTCACCGGCATAATACACATTCCTTTACTAAACATAATTGACATGCTAATTCCCTACACCTGAAAGAAGACATCTGACCTTTAGACTGCTAACTCACAACACATATCTATCATCAATAGCATCTTCACACAATGAAAGGTCTTAGGAGCAGACGTACTTAGTTAGCATCTCAACAGCCTAGGTTAAGCATTGAAGTAGACACTCTTATTGACCGGTTGGGGGTCACCATGAAATCAAACTGTAATATTCCAAGATCCTGCAAAACATGAATTATCAGTTATCAGTCACATCTCATGTAATTTATAATTAATATTTCTCAGTCACCCTATGTCCAGAAGGGGCACAGGGTGAACCTAGACCCAAGAGTTATTAGTGACGCTGGCACAGGAGTACCCCTCATCCTTCAAAAGTCTCTGGGTGTCATGGGTCATTCCGTTACAGTCCTGCTGCCAGTGAAGTGTTTAATAACTGCTCAAAAAGGGTTATTCCCTTGGATTGTATCAACTTCAATGCTGATCTTCCCAGTTAAACGGGTGTTTTATTGACACTGAATTAAGGAACATAGGCAAATTAAAAGTTGAGGCCGGGTTCACACTAGTCAGACATACGCTCCGACATTGGGAGCTCATGTTGCATGACGTGTGAAAAGCAATGTTTCCCTATGGGAGCCATCTTAACTGGTCCGACACATGTCGGTCCGACTTTGCAAACGCTCCCTGTACTACTTTGGTCCGACTTTGATCCTACTTCAATCCATTGAACATCATTGAAGTAGGATCAACGTCGGAACGCAGTCTTGCACGCTCCGACTTTGGCAAGCGACTTGTATTCTACTGATCTTGAGGGGGAACTCCACGCCAAATTTTAAGCAAAAAAACGGCATGGGTTCCCCTCCAAGAGCATACCAGGCCCATGGGTCTGGTGCGGATTTAAAGGGGAACCCCCTACGCCGAAAAAACGTCGTAGGGGTCCCCCCAAAATCCATACCAGACCTGTATCCGAGCAGCAGCCCGGCCGGTCAGGAAATGGGGTGGGGACGAGCGAGCGCCCCTCCCTCCTTAACCGTGCCAGGCCACATGCCCTCAACATGGGGAGGTAGGTGCTATGGGCAGGGGGGTGCACTGCGGCCCCCCCACCCCACAGCACCCTGCCCCCATGTTGATGAGGACAAGGCCTCTTCCCGACAACCCTGGCCATTGGTTGTCGGGGTCTGCGGGCTTATCGGAATCTGGGAGCCCCCTTTAACAAGGGGGCCCCCAGATACCGGCCCCCCATCCTAGGTGAATGAGAATGGGGTACATCGTAAAGTGTTAAAAAAAATAAACACGCTACACAGGTTTTTAAAATATTTTATTAGTCAGCTCCGGGGCCCCCCTCTCTTCTTTTACGAGGGGGGGCTTGCTTCTTCCGACGTCTTCTGGGGGGTCCCAGTCTTCACCGCCGTCTGGTTCTCTTCCGCCGGGTGGGGGCCGCTTTCTTCTTTAGCTCTTTTACAGCGGCCCCCTCCCGGGCTTCCTCCGACGTGTTCGGCAGGGGGGGGGCGGGCTTCTATCGCCTTCTGCATCCTTCTGCCTTCTTCTTCTGCCTTCTCCTTCTGACTTTTTCTGCCTTCTTCTTCTTCGCTGTTGACACGTCGCTTCCTCCCGCTGTAATGCCGTGTGTGCAGTCTCCGGGTGCACGGAGCATGATGGGACTGTGACGTCATAAGAGACCTATATAAGTCGGTGCAAGCCGCGCACACGGCATTACAGCGGGAGGAAGTGACGTGTCAACAGCGAAGAAGAAGGCAGAAGGAGAAGGCAGAAGGATGCAGAAGGCGACAGAAGCCTGGGCACCCCCCCCCCCACCGAAGACGCCAGAGGAAACCCGGGAGGGTACCCCATACTCATTCACCTAGGGTGGGGGGCTGGTATCTGGGGGCCCCCTTGTTAAAAGGGGCTCCCAGATTCCGATAAGCCCCTCGCCAGCAGACCCCGACAACCAATGGCCAGGGTTGTCGGGAAGAGGCCCTGTCCTCATCAACATGGGGGCAGGGTGCTGTGGGGTGGGGGGGCTTAGTGCACCCCCCTGCCCCATAGAACCTACCTCCCCATGTTGAGGGCATGCAGCCTGGCACGGTTAAGGAGGGGGAGTGCTCGCTCGTCCCCACCCCCTTTCCTGACCGGCCGGGCTTCTGCTCGGACACAGGTCTGGTATGGATTTTGGGGGGACCCCCATGCAGTTTTTTAGGCGTAGGGGTTCCCCTTTAAATCCGCACCAGACCCATGGGCCTGGTATGCTCTTGGAGGGGAACCCATGCCGGTTTTTTTCTTAAAATTTGGCGTGGAGTTCCCCCTCAAGATTCATATCAAACAGTGCCTGATTTTGGCAGGGATACAAGTCAGATCCCCACTCATTGAAAGTCGGACTTCAAGTCCAGGGAGAAGGCGGAACTAAGTAGTATCCTGTTCATTAAAGTCGGATGGATGTAGGACCAATGTAGGATAAATGTAGGACCAATGTAGGATCAGTGTAGGACCAATGTCGCAGAGCAAAGTAGGATGAAAGTCGTGTAGTATAGTGTGAACCCAGCCTTATTTAGATTGCACAAGCACTTTGAAATTTGCTGTGATTGTCTCAAGCTCTCACTAGAAAAAGGATACTGATCAGGGCTCAAGTTCTTCGGGAACGTATGGGAACGGAGTCCCTGCACTTTTTTAACAGCAGGAACGCAGTTCACTTTGCAGGACTAGAGCAGCCGAGAGCAGCTGAGCCAATCCTTCACTAAGCGGCGATGCCCAGCTCGAGTAACTGTCAGGCCGGGTACTCACGAGCAAACACGTACGGTGAAACCGGTCCGTCGGACCGTTTTCACCGTACATGCCTGCCAGAGGGCTTCTGTATGATGGTTGTACTAACCATCGTACAGAAGTCCGCGCGTAAACACTACGCGGGGCGTGTCTGCGTCATCGCCGCGACGATGACACGGCGACGTGGGCGGGCCTGCCATTTAAAGGCTTCCACGCATGCGTCAAAGTCATTCGACGCATGCGAGGGACGGCGGGCGCTCGGACATGTACGGTAGGTCTGTACTGACGACCGTACATGTCCGAGCGGGCAGGATTCCAGCGGACGGTTTTAAAACACGTCCAGGAATATTTGCCCGCTGGGAAAAGGCCCGGCGGGCAAATGTTTGCTGGAATTCGGCCCGCTCGCGCCTACACACGACCGAACATGTATGCTGAAACTGGCCCGCGGACCAGTTTCAGCATACATGTTTGGTCGTGTGTACGGGGCCTCAGGCTGCGTACACGTGGTTGGTCCATCCGATGAGAATGGTCCGACGGACCATTTTCATCGGTTCACCGCTGAAACAGACTGATGGTCTGATGTGCGTACACACCATCGTTTTCAGAACCGATCGGGTCAGAATGCGGTGAAGTAAAACACATGACGTGCTGAAAAAAACGAAGTTCAATGCTTCCAAGCATGCGTCGACTTGATTCTGAGCATGCGTGGGATTTGAACCGATGCTTTTGCTTACTAGCCATCGGTTTTGGCCTATCGGTCAGCCGTCCATCGGTTCGATTTTAAAGCAAGTTCTCTTTTTTTGGATCGAAGGACAACAGACAGATGGGGTGTACACACGGGCAGTTTGGACCGATGTAACTGAACTTCAGTCCGTTTTCATCGGTTTGGTCCAACCGTGTGTACGCGGCCTCAGGGGCAGGCGAACCTTATTAATCCTTTATGTTACTGGTCGCTTCCTGTATATGGATTCATCGGGTAGTGTGCGGGTATTCCGTCACTTCCTCGATACCGCAATGTCTCCTGGGAGCTTTTGTCATTGTTCCCAGGAGACATTGCGGAGATCTGCCGCGAGTTATTGCAGGATTTAGAAAGAACTTGCTTAAAGTTAGTTCTGTCCTGACCTCACTTTTTTTCTACTGAGGATAAAACAATACAGCTTGGTCGAGGCCTCCACAAGGTGTAGTTGGATGATGGAATAACAAAATAATGAGGTCAACCCCGTGCTCCATCCTCCTAATAACCAGCTCAATGTGCAGCGTGCAATACAGTAACATTTGATTGACTTACAATGTCATCCATTCCTCTCCTAGTTTGAATCCTGTTGTGCAGGGAACTATGAGGGACTTATATAAAGACATAATGGTGTTATTAGATGGTTTATATAAAAGCAGACTGAAGTATTATTAAAATATAAATGGGGGGGGGTGAGTGACCATTAGGGTCTTTCCTCCCCTGCCTTGGGGGTTTCTTTTTGGGAGAGCCCCCCACCAAGTATTCATTTGTCAGCTTCAGATGATCATGAAGAGAGGGGTCTTGGCCTTTTGGCTAAGTGGACCTGAGCCAAAAGGCCAAGACTCCCATCAAGAGTCATTAACCCCATGGGGCCAGGGAAGGGTCCTTCTTCAGGAAGGGATACACTAAGTGCAATTTTTTTTTGTGTTTGTTCACATGCACTTTTTTGTATACTTTTTGTAATTCATTTTTGTGCACCACAGGCTTGAAAAATAAAGGATTATTAAAAAATGAAGGTGTGGATGTTTTTAAAACAATACATAACTTAGCTAAGTCAAGGCTATTTAATGTGTTCCTACATCTGTGTTAAGTTGGGTTTTGCATTTTGGGGTTAAAAATATTTTGGGAGCTCAGCTTTGATCTGTTATCTGTATTTTTTCTATATCCATGCAGTTCTGTAACATTGGAGTTGATTTTCTAAAACGGCATGATGCAAAATCTGGTGCAGCTCTGCATAGAAACCAATTAGCTTCCAGGTTTTATTTTCAAAGCTTAACTAAACAAGTTGAAGTTAGAAGATGATTGGCTACCATGCACAGCTACACCAGATTCTGAGTGCTCCTGTTTGAGTAAGTCTCTCCCACTGTGTCCATTGTTCTATACATAAATATGTAGCACTACCCCCGTAGAAACTGCTGGATTAGATTTTGGGTTTTGCACGTTACCTCTAAGTTTGTTGTCCAGGGAAGGAAGTCTATATAAATTGCAATGTCCACACAAGATGTAAAACCTTCAACTGTAGGCTTTATTTTTTGCTGCATAAACTTGTGAAGGAAGTCGAGAGTTTAGAGAGAAGGCGAAGGTTCATGTACAGAATGCACAAAAGTATTCAAAGTTCCAATATTCGCCACTCACTCCTGAGTGGGTATTGCTCACCCGCATAGACCCCTCTCACATGGCCTAGCAGCCGGAATGATGCACGGCCAGTATAGAAACAGTCTCTGCTACAGACCGTCTGAGAACACAGAATGGATAGTCAGGAATCCTCTGTCACAGGATTTAAAGTCCCGAACTTCCTGCCTTACAGCAAAAGAGCCTCTAAGCCAATCCGGCGGACTGTAAGACAATTTGCGTAGTGGATCCCTTTTCCTTAACAAGATCAGCAGGCCTATCCAGAGACATCGGCTTGCCTTGCCTGTCTCCTCCAGGGCAGGTCCTGCCCCAGTTTCCTTTGTTAAGAAGCTTCTTCCACTTGGATGGAGAGCTTGGGATCCCTTGTAGAACCATAGCATAGCTGGGCCTACTCGACAGGAGCACAGCCTCAGACCAACGTGGTCCCGAGACTGAAATCGCACACACCCACCTCACGCCAGGAGGGCCACAAGGGGAAGGACCACGGAAAATGGCGTCTTCCAAGAAGGGTCACTCACAACACTATGGTTTGCCCGAGTTTTAACATGGGCATGAAGTGGTAACGCCACCTAAAGGCAACAAGGGAAAACTTCTACCGCGCACAACCATAGCCAGAACAGAGGCTAATTTAAATAGAATTAACAGAGTCTGAGCCCAACTATTGGCTCAGACACCCCTAAATTTATAATAGCGCCCAACTCGTTGGGAGTCCAGGGCTACACATATATCTTTAAAAAAATACTAACTATAATATCACTTACTTTTTATTTTGCAGAAAATTGCTTCCTGCAGCAACAGTTAGAGGAGGTGGATGCAAATGTTCGATTTACTAAGGCGTGTGAAGTCGGTGTGGACTATGGTAATTCACTTTTATATTATTTAATTTAGCAACTTAACTTAAATGCAAACACTAAAGCTGGCCACACACCTGTAAAGTTTAACTCCAAAAATGAATATTTTGATAACAGTTGTTGGATTTTCTAATGGTTAGTGGGGTTAAATTGACCATAGTGATGAGTAAAGGATGAGCAAAGGATCATGATGGAAAAATTTTCTTAATAAAAACGTGCCGGTTCATACAGGGGCGACTCGTCAAGCGACTTAGACACGTCGCTCCGACTTAGAAAAAGGTTCTTGTACGACTTTGGGGGCGACTCAGGGCCTCTGAAGTCGTCTTGAGATCGCTTTGCCGAGTCGCCCCCAAAGTCGTGCCGCCCCTGTGTGAACCGCTGAAAACAAAAAACACACACAAATTGCATTGCGCATGTTTTAGGCACAAAATAAATCTTTCTAATAAATTTGGGTTTCCTTTGAAATAGCAGGTCTGGTTGAATTCTTAAGGGCTTTTGAATAGGACAGTAAAGCCTTCTCAAAGAACATTTTTGCATGTCTCCTTCCATTCTAAAAATAAGAGAATTATTCCTCATTTCAGGACAGTGGACGGAACCTTTACAATTATTTATTTTCATCCCTCTAGCTATAGATGCACATCCAGAACGCTGGTATAAAATGTATTTATTCTAAACTGCATACAACTATTTCAGGCTATATAGCCATCAACAGTGAAATGTATGGAAACCATGGCTTCTATGGAATAAAACATGGGACCCAACAGGACAGTATAACCCTCTCAGCATAACCTGTCAGGGCTTTTGAATACAATTAGTTGACTTTGATGGAACGAAAGAATGCTCTAATTTTCAGAATTTCTGTAGGAAAGTCCAAATGAAATTCTACTGGTGTATGGCCAGCTCAACATTATGGACCAATTGTAAAATGCTACTGTCATTCTATTACAGTACTTCTCTGTGCCTTGGGGGGTTTACACAGGAGTCACCAGAACAGGAAATTAAGAGAAATCTCCCCAACAGGAGTACAAACAGTCAGGGCCGCTCTCTACCTGCCTGCACACCATGGACTGGGGTGGTGAGGGGACCCATCAATAGACAGAAAATGCCTAGGGATCCTAGAACTCCTGGGATCAATGGCAGTGCTGGGTGGAGGGGAGGGTGTGATCAGTGGCGGTGCTGATTTTTTTTGCCGACCACCAATCTATAAAAGAGTTTCAACATCTGCCACCAATGTAATGGGGATTTACACGGACCACTAATGTAATAGAAGAATTCACAGTAACCACCGATGTAAGGAGGGATTTACAGTGACCACTAATGTAAGGCGGACCTTCACACTGGCCACTAGTGTGAATGAAAGAATTGTACCCCAAGCCCCAATGTAATGAGAGGATTCACACTGACCACCAATGTAACTGAGATATTTAGCCTGCAATCACATTTGTGTGTGTCGAGAACGCATGCAAAATCACTTTCCTGATGCCACAGAAACATGTTGCACTTTAGCAGATACACAGCAGTGCCATTAACCACTAGCCGACCAGCCGACGCAGTTATACGGCGGCAGGTCGGCTCGGCTTCCCCTGGTACCGATGCGCGCACCCGGCGGGCACGATCACCGCCGGGTGTGTTTTTTTGTGTATACACACAGCTCCCGGTCCTGTCAGGGGGAGAAATTACTGTTCGTCTGTTCATACAATGTATGAACAGCGATCGGTCATTTCCCCTAGTCAGTCCCACCCCCCTTCAGTTAGAACACACCTAGAGAACATAATTAACCCCTTCCTCACCTCCTAGTGTTAACCCCTTCCCTGCTAGTGACATTTTTATAGTAATCAATGCATTTTTATAGCACTGATCGCTATAAAAATGCCAATCATCCCAAAAATGTGTCAAAAGTGTCCGCCATAAGGTCGCAGCACCGATAAAAATGGCTGATCGCCGCCATTACTAGTAAAAAAAAAAAATGAATAAAAATGCCATAAAACTATCCCCAATTTTGTAGACGCTATAACTTTTGCGCAAACCAATCAATAAACGCTTATTGCAATTTTTTTTTACGAAAAATATGTAGAAGAATACGTATCGCCCTAATCTGAGGAAATTTTTTTTTTTTTATACATTTTTTGGGGATATTTATTATAGCAAAAAGTAAAAAATATTCATTTTGTTCAAAACTGTCGCTCTATTTTTGTTTATAGCGCAAAAAATAAAAACCGCAGAGGTGATCAAATACCACCAAAAGAAAGCTCTGTTTGTGGGGAAAAAAGGACGCCAATTTTGTTTGGAAGCCACGAAGCACGACCGTGCAATTGTCAGTTAAAGTGGCGCAGTGCCGAATCGCAAAAAGTGGCCCGGTCAATAACACCCTTACGCAAAGTGTTAGGGACTTTCTTCCGCATTTCTAGTGAAATAGATGGAAGGGCACATACAAGGGATAGTATAACTTCAGTTACCCAGTAGAATATCAAATGTATCAAAATGTTGTGTAAAATACTTTAAATCTCAATTTTTTTGTGTTAGTATACAGGACAACGCTCAGCCAAATCAAGGAGGAAGACAACTACTTTACCTATGTGATGACCATTACACTTGTCATTAAACCAGGTAATGAAGGAAATAAGAACTTCTGTACATACTGTTCATAAAGTAATAGTTGTAGTCTCAGACCTTAGACTACAATAGCCACATAGTGGATGCGATTGATGTACCCAAGGACTAGTTTTAAAGAAAAATTTAGGTAAATGTAAAATGTAAGGCCCCTTTCACTTGGGCACTGTCAGGCAGCCGAAGCAGGAGGTTGAGGAACGCTTTAAACACATCTCAACCACTGTCGATGGGCACTGGACAGACCCATACACATAGTCATTGGAAAGTGGCCTAACTGAATACAACCTTTACAGTCGTTTTTGTACTGCTGCTTCTCAGTGTTGCTGGTCTTGCAGTTTCTTTGCAGCCACTTCCTGTCCATATGCACTCGCTCCTGTAGCAATGGCTACATAGCGATTCTTAGAGCAAACTTCATAAAGGTGACAATAGTGGATCATGCCTGCGCAACAACTCAAAGTTTCCATCAGAACCCCATTTGACTGGTTGACAACACAGAGTCCAAGTTGAATATACCAGGAAGTGCCTGAGCATGGCAGGATCACTGGTTATTATTTTAGTAAATACTGCAGATTCGAAAATATAGAAAATACTTTTAAAATGATCCTAACATGGTAAAACTTTTATGAGATGTAAGTGGTAAAGGTTTGCTTAGCTTATGGTTGTGTCCATGGACTAGGACTATACTTTTCATATGTATGTATTTTTTCTATCACCAGGAACGGATGTGGTAGAGAAAGATGATAAACGCAATTTTATCAGCCATGCAAAGTGCCGTAAAGCTCTAAATCTGGTGGTGGGCCAAGATTATGTGGTGTGGGGAGTTGCCAAAGATCTGTGGAACCTGGGCTCTGGGTAAGTGACAGGAAAGCTATATTGAATCACATATATATCTTATTTAAAGTGTATGCCAAGCTAAAACTTATTTTTATAGTATTGGATGTAAAGATTAGAACCCCTGTTAATCAAAAAAGCAATTTAACAGTGCCGGAGAAGACTAGAACCCCTGCCAATATTTTGTTTTATGTTTTGTGAGGAAAGAAAAAGACACAATGGGGTCCTTTTAAAAAAATGAAAATGAATGTCTTACACATTTGTGCACACTGGACAAATGTCCCACATAGTTTCTGTAAAATATTAATAGTAAACAAGTTGTAGGAGCCCAAAACCTCCATCTGATGTCAGCATACAACTCAACAGTAATAACCCAGTGCAGTTTAATACAACAGAAAATTACATAAAAGTGGGTCAGAACACACATTTTGGCCACTAGATGGAGCAGATGATCATTCAGTAAATATTCTATTACTGAAATTACAGGGAGCATTCATCCAGCCTGCATGAATGTGTATGACATTTGTCCAGCTATACCACGTACACGCGATCGGACATTCCGACAACAAACATTCGATGTGAGCTTGTTGTCGGAAAATCTGACCGTGTGTATACTCCATTGGACATTTGCTATCAGACTTTCCGACAACAGGTGTTTGAGAGCTGGTTCTCAAATTTTCCGACAACAAAAGTTTTTGTCGTGAAGTCCGACCGTGTATACACAATTCAATGCACAAAAATCCTATGAATGCTCGGAATCAATTTGGAGCATGCTTGGAATCATTGAACTTAATTTTTCTCGGCTCGTCAAAGTGTTGTACTTCACCACGTTCTTGACATTACGAATTTCCGACAACATTTGTGTGACCGTGTGTATGCAAGGTCACAGGAAAAAATCCACGGTTTTGATGTCGGAATGTCCGATCATGTGTACGCGGCATTAGTGTTTTTTTAGAAATAGACCCCATTATCTCCAGAAGTTATTCTCACATCAAACTATTTCTGGGGGGTTCAATGGACCCCTCTTTATTAGACCTTGGTGAATGTTGAAGGAGAGAAACAAATGCTGGACTTGATTAATGTGAAATGATTTAAAAATTTGAGTTTTGAGACACATGGTGGGCTAGTGTTCCATCATTGGTATTATTTGGAGGAATAGTACACCCTTCATTGGTATTAGCAGGAGGAATAGTGACCCATCATTGGTATTACTGAGAGGAATAGTGGCCCATCATTGGTGTCAATTGGAGGTTTACTGCCCCATCATTTGCATTACTGAAAGAAATAGTGCCCCATCATTTGCATTACTGGGAGGAATAGTGCCCCATCATTGGTGTCAGTGGGAGGAATAGTGCCCCATCCTTGGCATTTGTGGGAGGAATAGTGCTCCGTGATTGGTACCAGTGGAAGGAATAGCACCACATCATTGGTATTAGTAGAAGGAATAGTGCCCTTATCACTGGTATTAGTTGGAGCAATAGTGACCCATCATTTGTATTGGTGGGAGAAACAGTGCTCCATCATTGATGTCAGTGAGTGAGTGAGTAACTTGTATAGCGCAACAAATGCGAACTAAATCGCCTCAAGGCGCTTAGCATCCAGTGTCGTACTGGTCCTTCAGAAGAGGTGGGTCTTTAGTTTTTTCCTAAAAGCCAGATGGTTTTCTTCCAAGCGGATGGTAGTGGGTAAAGCATTCCAGAGCCATGGTCCTTGGACTGCAAATCTACGTTCTCCCTTAGATTTGTAGCGTGATTTAGGGATTTGGAGAAGGTTTTGGTTGGTTGACCGGAGCACGCGCTTGGTGACATAGGGGTTTTATTTTCTCACTTAAGTATTGAGGAGCATTACCCTGTGTAAATTTGTGCGTGAGGCAGAGTGTCTTTAATGTCACCCGGTCCTGTACGGGCAGCCAGTGGAGGGACCTCAAGACCGGGGAGATTGGTTCCCACGGCTTTTTACCTGTTACCAGTCTGGCTGCCGTGTTCTGGACGACTTGTAGACGTGAAATCTGGTATTTCGGTAGTCCTAAGTAGAGGGAGTTTGCGTAGTCTAGTCGTGAGTTGATGATAGTTCCAACCACTACTGCTGTGTCCTTAGGAGGAATAGTTCCCCATCATTGGTGTCAGTGGGAGGAATACTACCCTGTACCAGTGGGAGGAACATTGCCCCGAGGGCTAGATAAAGGCAAGCAAAGGGACACTAGTTTGGAGACCAATGAATTAGAGAATTCTCATTAGTGATTGTTAAAAGACAAACACCTATTTCTTTGGGTATCCAAAAAAGTCTTTGTTATATTAGAACTAAAAGGGAAAACTTTGTATTGATTATGGATATATTAAGGGAGGGTTATAACTAACCCCTGTGATGTTTTTCTTTTTTGCCAACTGTGTACCATTGGGGATATTTCTCTTCACGTCTTGTCCCATAGCCAAAACAATAAGTGAGAGGACATTCCAGGTTGTCACCAGGGTCATGAAACCAGTGTCCCATTGGAAGATTTTCTCTCTATTCCTGTTCTGGTGACAACTCAAAGTTTAGGAATTTATTTTACTTTTGATGATAAAGGTAAGCAGGACACATAGAGAGGGTGAATCCACATGGACAAAGACAGCAATAAAATCCTGACAGATGTTTTAATGCCTTTCCACTCTATCCAAGAAAAAAAAATTGCTTTCAAAAATACTTTAGGTTTGACCTCAATTGTCTCCCCTCAGGTTCTCCTACATGGTGACCAAGGACACTTGGATGGAGATGTGGCCAACTGATAGGCAGTGTCAGGATGCCGAGCATGAACAGCTGTGTGAAGAACTTACCAACTTCTCGGAGGAGCTGCAATTGCAAGGCTGTCGTAATTAAACCACACTTCACCAAAGTTCATCTATATCCATTGTATAAATACACTGATTTACTACAACAATAAACGGGGTTCCTTGTTCCACAGTTTGTGTCTGGGAGAGTTTTTGTTGGTGTCATATGGTCAGATATAAGCAAATATTTCTGTAAATCATTATAGAGGCCACATTGGGAAGAACATGTTGCATTGCTGATCCAACTGCGTGAACAGAAGGGACCAATGATCAATTCAAGAGCAGACACCAGCAATGCCACCATATAGTCATTGAATTCCACACAGTTGCCCAGGAGGAAAAACTGCAGTTCATATTGGAATTATAACAACCAGTCTCAGGCCTGATGAAGGAGGCTTGTTTGGCTCCCGAAATGCCTTGGATACTTTCTGACCACTGAGCGTGACTTTACTGTCAAGACTAAAGGGTATATGGACTTTTGAATTGATTGTTTTGTGTTTGGTCCCTTCTGTTCATGCAAAACTCTTCAAGCAGGATATGTACTATTCCCATGAGACATCCCCCAATATTGTGTTCTCTAAGTGGCTGAGATCCATTTGAGAAGAACCACTACCAATCTTGCAAGATAGCCAAGCTTCAAGTCCAGCACCTCTACTGTATTTGTTTTCACTCTCAGGTTTGGGCAGTACAGTAGATTAATAGCTAGTAGTTAAAACATGCTGGCAGGTTAACTACCAGATCACATGACTAAAATTGGTAAGATAGCACATGGGGCTAATGCTCCTTTGCAGCAGTCTGTGATTGCCTGTGTCCCAAGGGTTGCAGGTTCGATCCCGGCGGTGTCCTCTCTTTCATCCTTCTGAAGTCGGTAAAATGAGTACCATTGAGTTGGGTAATAATGACAACCATTATCAGCGCTTAGACACAGCGGAAATGCTGTAATTGGTGCTATATAAATGTAAACATTATTATTATTATTATTAAGACCCCTTTCACACCGGATTTTCGGCCGCTAGCAGAACGCATTAAGCCCAAAGAAGGAGTTAAAAACTCCCATGTTGCAGTGCTTCCAAAGCGCTTTTCAGGGGCTTCAGAAGCGCTGCCCATTCATTCCAATGGGCAGGGTGTTTTGGGAGCGCTAAATACGCCCCAAAGATGCTGCTTGCAGGACTTTTTGGAACGTCCCTCAAGCCTGTGATGTTTTAAAACCAAGTATAGGCAGACAGCAAAGAGCTTAAACATGAGCCTGATGTGTATTTATTCAGCAGTAAGGATGAGCTCTGGCGTGTTCGCAGAGCCTGCCAGGAAGTCGGCACTGTGCTGCGCTAATCACAGGCAGTGACATTGTCCCGATGCGTGGCTGCAGAGATCGGGAAATGTCTCACTGCCTGTGATGAGCGCAGCACAGTGCCGACTTCCTGGCGGGCTCTGCATGTGGGCTCTGCGAACTTGCCGGAGCTCATCCTTATTCAGCAGCATCCATCTTACAACTACCACAGCTCCCTGCCCCCAGATCACATGACTAAAATTGTTAACTGTTTCCTAACATGCATAAGGAACTAGGCCAACTTGAAGTATATCATAAAGCATACACATCATTACATCTTCCCTCTCAAGTATGAAACATTTAATATGAGACAAAGTCCCTACGTACTTTTGGTTTAATAGCTCAACCATAGCGAGAGAAAGTAAGCGCTGGCTCATCATCCGTAGGATTGGTGTCCAGTTGAGAGTCACTCCCAGCATTATCATATGCTGATACATTTATGATGTCCTCGGTATCCTGATTAGACTCAATGGCCCAGATTCAAGAAGCACTTGCGCCCGCGCAACCATAGTTGCGCGGCGCAAGTGCTTACTTGCTCCGGTGTAACGAGTGCTCCTGATTCAGGAACCTCTTTACACCGAATGCAGCCTAGGATGTGACAAACATAAGCCTCCTTATGCCTTCACATCCCAGGCTGCATTCTTGCGTTGGCCGCTAGGGGGCGCGGCCTTTGTGATCGGCGTGTAGTATGCAAATTGCATACTACCACCGATTCACAAAAGTTGCGCGGGCCCTTCTCACGCAAGGTACAGAGTTTCCGTACGGCGCCTTTAGCATAAGGCTGCTCCTGTTAATAGCAGGCGCAGCCAATGCTAAAGTATAGCTGCGCCTCCCGCTCGCGACGTTCAAATTTCACGTTGTTTACGTAAGTGAACCGTGAATGGCGCTGGACGCCATTCACGTTCACTTACAAGCAAATGACGTCCTTGCGACGTCATTTGCCGCAATGCACGTCGGGAAAGTTTCCCGACGGAGCATGTGCTGTTCGCTCGGCGCGGGAGCGCGCCTAATTTAAATGATTCCCGCCCCCGGCGGGATCATTTACATTAGGCAGCCTTGCGCCCGGCTGCTTAGCATATTGCCCGCGCAATTTACGGAGCAACTGCTCTGTGAATCGCGGGCAAAGCGCAATATTTGCGTGGGCGCAGAGAAAAAAATTTGCTCTTTGCCCACGCAAATATTGCGCGATTCTACTTGAATCTGGGCCAGTATCCGTGTTTAGAACTTCTGTGCCATCATGTGCTTGTTCTTTATCTCCATTGTCATACGGTTCCTTTAATGATGAATCTGCGGCAGTATCTGGACGAAGATGACACCTGTTTCGTCTCAGTTTCTGTCCACACTTGGTCTTGATTATATATGATTTTGGTGAATTGGCTTCATTGATAATTAGAGCAGGTTCCCGTGTATTCTCAGTGACTCTGTCGCACAGCTTGACCAGCAGAGTGTGGACGAAGGGATTTTGTAGATTTATCAAAATAGTTTTTGCCTTTTAATGTTTATGATCCTCTGATCCTGTGGAATAGACTGAGGCTGCAATTTCTGTGGTGCAAAAGGCACTGTGGTCCTCAGTGTTCTACCCATTAGCAGCTGTACAGGTGAGCATAAATCTTTAATACGTGTTGCATGATAGTTTATCAGTCCTATGTACACATCCTGCCCTGATGACTGTGCTTTCAGTATAATGGATTTGGCTATGCCAACATACTTCTCTTCTAGACCATTGGCCTGTGGGTGGTAGGGGCTTGTGGGTTTGTGCCTGATTCCCCATTCACGCAGGAAGCACTGGAACACAGAACACGAGAATTGTGGGCCATTATCGGACACAAGTTCTTCACACACTCCATGTCTTGAAAGTATTGTTTTGAAGGCCCATATGACTGTTGATGCTTTTAAATTTCTCAGCTGTACTAGCTCAAAGTATTTTCTGTAGTAATCTACTACTATCAGGTAATGGCTGTCCTCAAAATGAAAAATATCTGTAGCCAGTCTCTGTCAAGCCCGTGAAGGAGCATTCCGCCAGATTAGGCCAGTAGACCAACTCCTGCGCTTACATATGATGCCCAAATGTCCCTGGAGGATTTGTTCCAGTACTTCTGCCTGCTGTGTCTTAGGAATGAGAATATGGTCACCCATAAATATGATATCCGAATGAAAGTATAGCTCATCTTTCACAGGCCAGAATCCCTATAGTACAGGGCACAGCTTCTTTCGTTTTTCTGGCCAGCCATTGTACATGACACAAGTTAGTTTTTCTAGGAATTTATCCTGTGTGGTGTCTTGTCTTATCTTCTCCAACCATACATCCGATATTGGAATGTCCACTAGTACTGTATGTACCTGTTCTTCCAACTCAGGTTCATCCTGTGCTTCATGTCCTTCTAGAAATACCCTAGACAGGGTATCTGCCATGGGAATTTGCTTTTCCAGGCTTGTACTTTACTGTGAGATCATATTGCTGTAATTTCACAACCATCCGCTGAAGACGTAAAGGTTTCTGTAGGATATACTCTAATGGCTTGTGGTCCGTTTCCACAACTACCGGGTGACCATATATGTACTGGTGAAATTTCTCACATCCATTCACAATAGCCATCATCTCTTTCTCAATTTGGGCATAATTGGCTTGTGTTGGGGTCAGTGCTCATGAAGCATATGCCACAGGGTGTCCTTGTTGAGTCAGTACAGCACCTAACCCAAACTGGGATACATTCATTTGAAGTACAGTGTCAGAGTTTATGTCAAAATATTTCAGTATTGGCCCTGGATGTTTAGTGATTCGTTTTTTCACTTTGTCGAAAGTCTTTTTCATGTTTGCATCCCAACACCAAGCAGCAACCTTCTGTGGCAGTGTACGCAGCGGTGCTATCTGTTGAGCAAGGCCCAGAGAGAATTTGGATAGATAGTTGAAAATGCCTAGTGATGTCTTTAGTAGGGTTGAGCGAACCCGAACTGTAAAGTTCGGGTTCGGTACGGACTTTGGGTTTTTCCCGAACCCGGACCCGAACCCGAATAGTTGGAAAAAGTCCGGGTTCGGAGTTCGGGTTTGTTTTGGCGCGCTGCACGGCAGCCAATCACCATTTGTGTTACTACTGTGACTGGGAACTGATCACAGCCATGCCTACTTATGGCATGGCTGTGATTGGCCAGTGCAGCATGTGACCCATCATGTGACGTGCCTCTATATTAGATAGAGGCACACAGCACTCACTCTGCTTCACTCTAGATAGGGAAAGGCTGCTGGAATCTGCTGCTTAGGGAAAGTCTTAGGTGTATCTGGCTCGTTTTCACTGTATTTCACTTATGTGAGGGAAAGGTTGCTGAATCTGCTCAGGGAAAGTGTTAGGTCTATGCTGTTATACTGCTCCAGAAATATCAAGAAGCACACTTTATTTCTTTGATATCTGCATCATCTTATGGCATCTGGCTCGTTGTCACTGCTTCACTTATGTGAGGGAAAGGTTGCTGAATCATAGGGACAGTTTTAGGTGTATGTTGCTCCAGAAATATCAATAAGCACTCTATTCCTGTGACATCTGCTGTGCTTCATATAGTTTAGGAATTTTGTTCAACTATAGGGGCAGTTTGCAATCTATAGGTGACTCTGAATATTTCAACAGCAGTACACCTGCCACACCACCTGTGCACCTGTGATATACTGTGTTTCGGTCAAGTACATAGTCAGGGAGAGTTTCCTGAAATATTTGTTCTATGGTGGCAGTCAGCACTCTATAGGTGACTGAGTATTTCAACAGCACTACACCTGCCACACCACCTGTGCACCTGTGATATACTGTGTTTCTGTCAAGTACATAGTCAGGGAGAGTTTCCTGAAATATTTTTTCTATGGTGGCAGTCAGCACTCTATAGGTGACTGAGTATTTCAACAGCACTACACCTGCCACACCACCTGTGCACCTGTGATATACTGTGTTTCTGTCAAGTACATAGTCAGGGAGAGTTTCCTGAAATATTTTTTCTATGGTGGCAGTCAGCACTCTATAGGTGACTGAGTATTTCAACAGCACTACGCCTGCCACACCACCTGTGCACCTGTGATATACTGTATTTCTGTCAAGTACATAGTCAGGGAGAGTTTCCTGAAATATTTTTCCTATGGGGGCAGTCAGCAATCTATAGGTGACTCTGTATATTTCAACAGCACTGCACCTGTCCCCTGTGATATACTGTCTGTGCAGTACATTGTTTAGGGCTGGGTTCCTGCTTCTTGCTATAGTTGGAGAAATATATAGGTGAATCTCTGCCTATTTCACCAGCTTACACTTTTTTGTATTTATTTTTTTTCAAAATTAGGGCAAGACCCTAAATTTGAGAAATATATAGGTGAATCTCTGCCCATTTCACCAGCACTCCACCTTTCCCCTGTGATATACTGTCTGTGCAGTACATTGTTTAGTGCTGGCTTCCTGCTTATTGCTATAGCTAGAGAAATATATAGGTGAATCTCTGCCTATTTCACCAGCTTACACTTTTTTGTATTTAACATTTTTCAAAATTAGGGCAAGACCCTAAATTTGAGAAATATATAGGTGAATCTCTGCCCATTTCACCAGCACTCTACCTTTCCCCTGTGATATACTGTCTGTGCAGTACATTGTTTAGTGCTGGCTTCCTGCTTATTGCTATAGCTAGAGAAATATATAGGTGAATCTCTGCCTATTTCACCAGCTTACACTATTTTTGTATTTAAAATTTCTCAAAATTTGGGCAAGACCCTAAATTTGAGAAATATGAGGAAAACGTCAAATAAGGGACGTGGCCGCGGTCGTGGTGCTGCTGGTGGAGCTCCTGTTACAGGGAGAGGACGTGGTCGATCTGTGCCAGCTACAAGCACAAGTGAAACACCTTTCTCAGGTGCGAGTAGCCGACAGAGCCTGCAGCGGTATTTGGTCGGGCCTAATCCAGCTCTACGAATGTTGAGGCCAGGAGCAGAACAGGCGGTAGTAGATTGGGTTGCTGACAGTGCCTCCAGTTCCTTCACATTGTTTTCCAACCAGTCTTGTGCTGAAAGCTCAGAGTTGGCGCCTGCAGCCGATGTCCACCATCAGTCTTTCACCTCACCCCCTTGCAGATCAGCCAAGCAGTCTGAGCCCCAAAGCATGCAGCAGTCTCTTCTTCTTTTTGATGAGTCTGTTAGCATGTGTTCCCAGGGCCATCCACCTAGACCAGCCCCAGAAGGGGAAGAGATTGAGTGCACCAATGCCCAACCACTTATATTTCAGGATGAGTTCATGGGGGGACCATCACAGCACGTCTTGCATGATGATGATGATGGTGCTTTTGCAATTGTGCAGACCGACAAGGAGGGCAGTGGTGAAGACTGGGTGGAAGATGATGTGGAGGATGATGAGGTCCTCGACCCGACATGGAATCAACCTCATGCAGGTGACCCATGTAGTTCGGAGGAAGAGGCAGTGGTCGCACAGAGCCACCAGCACAGCAGAAGAGGGAGCAGGGTGCCAAAGCAGAGCGTCCGTCCCCTAGACAGTACGCCTGCTACTGCCCAACGCAGCAAGGGACCGAGCACACCAAAGCCAGGTCCAAGGAGTTCCCTAGCGTGGCAGTTCTTCACACAATGTGCTGATGACAAGACACGCGTGGTTTGCACGTTGTGCAATCAGAGCCTGAAGCGAGGCATAAACGTTCTCAACCTGAGCACAACCTGCATGACCAGGCATCTAAGTGCAAAGCACGAGCTGCAGTGGAGTAGACACCGCAAAAACCAAGAAAGGTCTCTGGCTCCCCCTGCTTCCTCTTCTGCATCAGTCTCGGGCCTCTCTGCCTCTTCATCCACCTCCGTAGTGACAGTGCCACCTGCCACCCCTCAATTAGAGGACCGGCAAGCAACACTACCACCTGGGTCACCAAACATCTCCACAATGTCCCATGGAAGCATTCAGCTCTCCATCTCCCAAACACTGGAGCGTAAGAGGAAGTACCCCTCTACCCACCCGCGATCCCTGGCCCTGAATGCCAGCATTTCAAAATTACTGGCCTTTGAAATGCTGTCATTCCGTCTGGTGGAGACGCAGAGTTTTAAAAGCCTGATGGCATTGGCTGTCCCACAGTACGTCGTGCCCAGCCGACACTACTTTTTCAGGCGAGCCATCCCTTCCCTGCACAACCAAGTGGGGGACAAAATCAGGTGTGCACTGCTCAACGCCATCTGTGCTAAGGTCCACCTAACTACGGATACATGGACCAGTAAGCACAGTCAGGGACGTTATATCTCACTAACAGCGCACTGGGTAAATGCAGTGGCGGCTGGGCCTGAGGCGGATAGCAGTTTGGCGCATGTCCTTCCACCACCGAGGATTGCAGGGCGCTTCAGTTTGCCTCCTGTTCCTAACTCCTTCTACTCCGCTTCCTCATCCTCTACCGCCTCCTCATCCAGTCAGCGTAACAAACTCACCACCAACTTCAGCACAGCCATGGGTAAACGCCAGCAGGCAGTTTTAAAACTTTCCTGTTTGGGGGAAAAACCACACACCGCGCAGGAGTTGTGGAGGGACATGGAACAACAGACCGATGAGTGGTTGGCGTCAGTGAGCCTCAAGCCGGGCCTGGTGGTGTGCGATAACGGGCGAAATCTCGTAGCAGCTCTGGGCCTAGCCAGTTTGACGCACATTCCTTGCCTGGCGCATGTACTGAATTTGGTGGTGCAGAGTTTCCTGAGAACTTACCCCAATATGCCACAGCTGCTGCAGAAAGTGCGGGCCGTCTGTGCGCACTTTCGGCGTTCTCACCCTGCTGCTGCTCGCCTGGCAGCGCTGCAGCGTAACTTCGGCCTTCCCTCTCACCGCCTCATATGTGATGTGCCCACAAGGTGGAACTCCACCTTGCACATGCTGGCCAGACTGTGCGAGCAGCAGCAGGCGATAGTGGAGTTCCAGCTGCAGAACGCACACGTGAGTTGCTCTGCGGAACAGAACCACTTTACCACCAATAACTGGGCCTCCATGCGAGACCTGTGTGCCTTGTTGCGCTGTTTTGAGTACTCCACCAACATGGCCAGTGCCAATGATGCCGCTCTCAGCGTGACTATACCACTTCTATGCCTCCTTGAAAAAACGCTACGGGCGATGATGGAAGAGGATGTGGCACAGGAGCAAGAGGAGGAGGAGGAGGAATCGGGATCATTTGTAAGGCTTTCAGGGCAGTCATTCACAAGTGGCTCCGAGGGTGGGTTTGTGCACCAACAAAGGCCAGGTACACAATTGTCTAGCAAGGGCACAGTTCTGAAGGATGACGCGGTGGAGGATGAGGAGGAGGAAGACATGGAGGAGGAGGAGGAACCATGTTCACAGCAGGATGGCATCCAGGCCAGCTCATGGCCATTACTGGTGCGTGGCTGGGGTGATACAGAGGACACAGATGATACACCTCCCACAGAGGACAGCTTTTCGTTGCCTCTGGGAAGCCTGGCACACATGAGCAATTACATGCTGCAGTGTCTCTGCAACGACCAGCGTGTTTCGCACATTATGACAGGTGCTGATTACTGGATGGCCACGCTGCTGGATCCCCGTTACAAGGACAATGTACCGTCCTTAATCCCCTCACTGGAGCGTGAACGCAAGATGCGCGAGTACAAGCGCACCCTGTTAGACGCGCTGCTGGTGCAATTCCCACCTGGCAGCGGGGCCACAGTGGAAGCAGAAGGCGAAGGCAGAGGAGGAGGAAGATGTCGCCAATGCAGCAGGGGCACCGCCAGCACCTCAGAAGGCAGGGTTAGCATGGCCGAAATGTGGAAAAGCTTTGTCAGCACGCCACAACAAACAGCACCACCAGCTGATATGGAACGTTTTAGCAGGAGGCAGCATTTCAGCAACATGGTGAAGCAGTATGTGAGCACACCCCTACACGTACTGAATGACGGCTATGCCCCCTTAAACTTCTGGGTCTCCAAATTGGGCACATGGCCTGAGCTTGCCCTTTATGCCTCGGAGGTGCTGGCCTGCCCTGCGGCCAGTGTATTGTCTGAACGTGTATTTAGCACGGCAGGGGGCGTTATCACAGACAAGCGCAGCCGCCTGTCCAGATCCAATGTGGACAAGCTCACGTTCATTAAAATGAACCAGGCATGGATCCCAGAGGAGTTGTCCGTACCTTGTGCAGAATAGACACCGGGCCGGCCTTACCCAGCCATTGTTTTTTTCTGAGCTTTCTAGGGTTGCCATCTCATCCCTTTCAAAGCAAAAACATATTAATTACACAGGTTCTCTGGCTGATTAAGGTGCTGCTAATTAAACTCACTTGGTGCCTTATCAACATCAAATTAGCCCCAGAACCTGTGTAACTCTGTGTTCAGGTTTAAAGGGATGAGGTAGCAACCCTAGATCTGTCTCACTATTTTGGGGTTTACCCTAATTTAAAAAATAAATCAATTAAAAACCAAAACCTGCTGTGTTGGCTACCTCCTCCTCCTCCACCGCCGCTTCCACCTTCAGTCACATTCTTAGGCTTGCGCACTGCAACTGCTTTCTTTAAGTCCCACCAGAGGTTCTCAATCGGATTTAAGTCTGGTGACTGTGATAGCCACTCCAAAATGTTCCAGCCTTTAACCGGTTCCGGACCGCCGCATGTACATATACGTCGGCAGAATGGCACGGACAGGCACATTGGCGTACCTGTACGTCCCTGCCTAGACACCGGTCGGGGGTCCGATTGGACCCCCCCCCGGTACATGCGGCGGTTCCGTAGGCTCCAGAAGCAATCCGGGATGAGGGGGCGGCTGTCCGTTTTCAGCGATCCCCTTGCGATCACTCTGAGCCAATGCCTGAACTCCCCCTCCTCTTCCTGTGTTTAGTGTAAAGGCTGCAACACCTAAGCAAGAGGCACCACTAACCAAACACTGCCATGAAGACCAAGGAACTCTCCAAACAAGTAAGGGACAATGTTGTTGAGAAGTACAAGTCAGGGTTAGGTTATAAAAAAATATCCAAATCTTTGATGATCCCTAGGAGTCCCATCAAATCTATCATAACCAAATGGAAAGAACATGGCACGATTCAATCCTGCCAAGAGATGGCCGCACACCAAAACTCACGGAGTGGGCAAGGAGGGCATTAATCAGAGAGGCAGCACAGAGACCTACTGTAACTTGGAGGAGCCAGCCGGCTTTATCTTTTTATCCTTTGCTTTTATGAAGATCCTTTCTTGTAAGTGCAATTTATTTTATTAAATCTATGTTATCCTACGGTACATCACTATGTGAGCCTTGTTTTTTCTGGGCCTATACTGCCACTCACGCATACCTGGAGGATTCCATATACCAGTGTTTGTTGCAGTTCCATCACAAGGCCCGGGCTGGGGTTTACAGCCGGAAGCTATTAATGCTTGCCATCTGGTAAGCTTGCATTTCTTACGGTGATCCAGATCGGTGGTGGTTTATCAGCACATGAGTCACTTTGGAAATATTTTATACACCCTCAATAGGATTAATCTGAACCATTGAACTTTTCATTGCATTCATCAATATTTTTTTCATTCATTTCATTGGATATTGTCATCATAGCATTTTTTCATATCTTTTTCATTTATTTATAATTCCTACTTATTTATATGTATTTTTTTCACTTATTTGAATTTTATTAGCACAACTACATATTTTTACTTTGTATATTGGTGTGTATATCACTTTTTAGTTGCAGCTCACATTTTTTTAGCGCGGTATTATCTCTTGTTTGCAAATGAAAACACTGTGGGCCAGATTCTCAAAGGCGTTACGATGGCGCAACACCATTTGCGCCGTCGTAAGTCCTAATCTGGCCCAGGGTATCTATGCGACTGATTCTTAGAATCAGTTACGCATAGATACCCATTATATCTGACAGGCGTAAGGCTCTTACGCTGTCAGATCTTAAATGCAATTTTTTTCCCGCCGCTAGGTGTCGCATCTTCGTTTTCCCCGTCGTCTATGCAAATTAGCTAGTTACGCGAGATTCCCGAACGTACGCGCGCACGACGCAGTGATTTTACGACGTTTCCGTAAGCGTAAACTTGCCCCTGCTATAATGAGGGGCAAGTTTACGTAGGTCCGTCGTATGCCATGTTAAGTATGGCGTCGGGTCAGCGTCGGCTTTTTCCGTCGTTTACGTCGTTTTCGTAAGTCGTTTGCGAATACAACTTTATGTCAATGACGCTCACGTCGGCGTCATTGACGTTTTCCGTCGTGAGCTGGAGCATGCGCACTGGGCTATTTTTCCGCCCGGCGCATGCGCAGTTCGATCGGCGTGGGGGCGCGCTTAATTTAAATACAAGCCGCCCCCTTTGAATTACGCGGCCTTACGCCAGGCCAATTACACTACGCCGACGTAAATTATGGAGCAAGTGCTTGGAGAATACGGCACTTGCTCCAGTAATTTGCGGTGGCGTAGTGTAAGTGGCTTGCACTACGCCGCCGCAGATTCTACAAGAATCTGGCCCTATGTCTGGCGCAAACCCAACACAATCACATCACCCAAAGAACACCATCCCCACAGTGAAACATGGTGGTGGAAGCATCATGCTGTGGGGATGTTTTTCAGCAGTCGGGACTGGGAAACTGGTCAGAGTTGAGGGAAAGATGAATGGTGCTAAATACAGGGATATTCTTGAGCAAAACCTGTACCACTCTGAGTGTGATTTGAGGCTAGGATTGAGGTTCACCTTCCAGCAGGAAAATGACCCCAAACACACTGCTATAGCAACACTTGCGTGGTTTAAGGAGAAACATGTAAATGTGTTGAAATGGCCTATTTAGAGCCCAGACCTCAATCCAATAGAAAATCTCTGGTGAGACTAAAGATTGCTGTTCGCAAGCACAAACCATCCAACTTGAAGGAGCTGGGGCAGTTTTGCAAGAAGGAACGGCAAAAATCCCAGTGGTAAGATGTGGCATGCTCATAGAGACTTATCCAAAGTGACTTGGAGCTGTGAGAGACGCAAAAGGTGTCTCTAAAAAGTATTGATGGGGGGGTGAATAGTTATGCACATTGACTTTTTCTGTTATTCTGTCTTATTTGTTGTCTGCTTCACAATAAAAAAATAAAAAACAATCCATGTTAATTTTAGGTTGTGAGGCAACAAAACAAGAAAAATGCCAAGGGGGTGAAAACTTTTGCAAGGCACTGTACTGTACTGTTTGATTATAGTGTAGAGAGAGGAGAGGATATGATGTATTCAATGTTCTAGCAGCTCCTCCTTGGCAGAATACATGATGCATTTTTTTAATTAGAGAGCGGACTTCCTGATCATTCAATTAGACTTTTCTCTTCAATAGTAAGGAAATTCACAAATGTAATAACTGTTTAGTGTTGTGTGTGTGTGTGTAACCGCATTGGCATTTCATCTGTGCACCAATGTCCTTTTTTATATATTATGTAGCGCCTGTGTACTTTCGTACAGGTGATATATTTAAATTTAGTGGGAGAATGAGAGAGTTATGTTGCTCTCATTCTTTGATCTGTTAAATTTGGCTGTCGCCAAATCTGGATTGTCCTGTGGGTCAGTCTGTGCTCGAGAGATGCAGTCTCATTTTTGGGCGGCAGGTGGCACCAGAGGGATCCAGGCGGAGCCGCTTCTTCCCAGCAGCCAATTGGAGGAGTGTTTCCCTCGCGGGGCATGCTGGGGAGGGGTATTTCTGTGGCGGAGGCCGTTGTTCGGGGTCTTCACGGGGTCCTGGTTCCAGGTGCGGCACCCACCTTTAGGGTGTGCGCACATCACGGGCCCCACCACTATGGCCTACCTGGCCAGGGTCGCGTGCTACGTGGAGTTCCTGACTCTGGGCTCTCATAGCCCGGAGCATTGTATGCTGCAAAGGGGCCCCAGTGACTTACTGGGTCCCCACTTCTATTGAGAAGATCCCAAGCTGGGTGCTGTTCGTGGGGGATCCGTCTGAGGAGAACCCGGTGGCAGGTGATTCAACAGGGCTGTAATGAACCATCGGGGATCTGGGTGACCGGACACTGACAGGTTACATTTAAACTGTCAGTTGGTGACCCCAACAGACATACTGGGAGGATTTGTTCTATCGTTCACAATTTCAGCACTAGGCCTGCAGCAGAGGTCTCATCCAACACCTTGATTTAATCAGAGCCAAGTCGGTGGCATAGACTTGTTCCTCCCAGAGGCTTTAAGTGGCGCTCTGGCTGTCAGGCCTGTGAGAGAGGTCTGTCCAGGGGCACTTTTACCCACTCCGGCTGGAGTGGCAACATAGACGAATACTAATTACAGAGGGCAGGACTGCCTTTATTATCCATAGCCTGATACGGTGAAGTTGCTCTTCCTTCACCAACCTACCCTGTCTACCTCAAGTTTACATGTTGGTCGTGTTTGACCGGGAAAATAAAGCATTTGAAAACGCAACCAACGGTCCTGGACATTCTATCATTGCTCTCGGCACCACCATCACCCCTAGACACAGTATAGAGGTAACTTAAACACTCCGATCCCAAATCTGATCAGCGGCTCCTCCAGGGGGTAGCGCTACAATTATATCAAAGTTTATTTTAACAACTTTTAATATGTTGAAATGAATGCCCTAAAAAAATCCCATCAGAGGGTTTTGTCTATACATTTTAGTTACTAGGGATGTGGACTTTGTCTTCTGTCCCCTTCTAACAGCAATTAGTATATTATTATAACCAGTGCCCTGTAGTTCATTGAGAACTACAAGCTGTCATCTGCAATGCCTGACAATCAGGGTCGGCGCTCCTAGTAGGCGAACTAGGCAGCCACCTAGGGCGCACTGCTGCCTACGGGGCGCAGCCATGGCCGATGATCTCCCCATTAGCCTGACCAGGGAACACAAGAGAAAGCAGCAGCCGTGGAGGACATCCATCATGGCTGCTGCATAGGAGATCAGCAGCATCTCAGCCAGTGAAGAGGGCACAGCGGAGGAGGCAGGCAAAACTGGGGAGGCAGAGGAGGCGAGGGGAACCGTGTCTCTAAGCGTAGCTGCTGAGTCCGCTCTCTGATCCTGTCACCTGCGCAGAACTGGGCAAGACTGACACCACCGCCGCACCCCACCCCCCCCCAGGGCAGGAGGGGGGGGTGTTAGTCTTGCCTAGGGCATGAAATAGTTATGCACTGGCCCTGCTGACAGTACTTATAGGCATTCACAGGAAACTGTAAATGAATGACACTGTGATATAAGCGGAGACCCACATGGTCACAGCGTTTTCAAATTGTGGCAGCAGGTGCAGGGAGAAGATCCCCCACCTACTGTCCCAGGGAGGGGGGATCAGAGGGAGAGGAGGCAAAAGCTGGAAAATGTTACATATTGCACCCTAAATGCGGGTTGCACATATAACCTGTTCCAAAGGTGATCTTTGCCTTTAAGGAGGAACGTCACACAAAAAATGCCTGTCCCCCCCCCCCCAAATCTATATCAGGTTATTATATAAGCATGTAGCCTGGCAGGCCAGGAAAGGGGGGAAAGCAAGTTTATGCTCCCCTTAAACAAAATGAGCCCACATGCCCTTAAACCCCCTGTCAACTTACCTTATCCCTTGTTGATGTGCACAGGGGGGCAAAGGCCTCTTTCCCACAACCCTGGCACAGTGGTTGTGGGGGTCTGAAGTGGCACTTATCAGAATATTAAAGCCCCTTTTAAAACCAATGGACCCCCCCCCCCCAGTTAAAAGCCTTCCTCCAGATTCTAATATGCCACACAAATAATCCCCCCACCCTCAGACCCACACAACCACTGGACCAAAAGAACCAAACTGATGGAGACCTTTGAATGCGTAAAATATGCTTTATTTTTGTGTAGAAAAAGTGAAACTGTGAAATGTGAAAAATAAACAGTAAATATATTGCATGACTTGTCCTGGTATTCATCACTGAAGTATATAGGCAGCCTTCATACTCCACAGCCAAACATGGTGATGTCTTCAGAAAGGCTGTAAAAATCATCACAGAGCTCCTCATACTCCTCATTCTGACACTCCCTTTTGTTTGGCCACCACTCAACCCAGGATCTGCTCCCGATGATGTAGGTATACCTATCAGAATAGATGAGAAATTAACGACACAGGCTAACAGTGAAGGCTTTCTGCCAACCAGGTCATAATATATCAACAGGTAGTGTATTGAAATCAAGTGGACTTACTGATTGTTCATTAAAAGCCTTTAGAGCCCATTCACATTTATGTGTTATGGTTACCACAATGTACGACAATGTACTGTAGATTACATATATTAATGCAGAACCAGAGGCATAGCAAATCAGTAATGGGGAGGAGGGAGGTAATGGGTAAAAGATCAGCTGCAGGGAGACCAAAAGTATTACTAATCTTTTACCCTATCTTTGCCATTTTGAAGCTTCCCTCCAACCACTTTGCATATTTTTTTTATATATTCTGTGATTCTGTACTTGCCAAATATGCTGCAGAAATCTCCCGTGAGTAATGGGGGACAAAAAGGAGACTATTTACCCACATTTGGGTTTAGGCGGATTAATCTGCAGGAGCGCTCCCAACTGGCCCTAGTGTACATAGATATAGAAGAGGCTGGCCTTCAATGTAATTTTGTGGTGCGCTGCTGCGGATTAATCAGCTTAAATCTAAAAGTAGTTAAATAGATTGCTATTCGTCTCCCGGCACCCATTGAACATAGGAAACTCGGAGACGTTTTTGTTTTTAAATATCTGCACAGTGGGGGATTAGCTCATTGGTGCACAGAATTTTGGAGTCCCCACCCACTCTACCTCCGCCCTCCCCCAAAGTTCGCAGAGCCGTGCCAGGAAAGGAGGGCTGGAGCCTGGTGTGGTATCAGCAGTGGGGGTGGAGATGGGGGCAGAATTGAAAGCTGGCCGTAGGGGAGGAGGAGGCGGGAAGGGGAATCCTGCAGACAGCTGAAATTTAATCGGTCGCTAAGGACACGGCGGCCCTGCTCCTTAACAACCGATAATTTCCAGCATCATGTTCTTTATATTTTAGCTGTTAGTGAAGAAAACCCGCTGACAGCTGAAAGAACTGAGCCCCCAGAAGATATCAGTTTTGGGTATTGGGTATTGATACTAATGCAAATGCTTAGTATCGGCACCAATACTAAGCATTTGCAGGAGTATCGGTACCCAGTACCCAAAACCCAAACCCGATATCTTTTTGTTCAGTTCTTTCAGTTGTCATCAGTATTTCTCCGCTAACAGCTAAAATGTAAAGAACATGATGCTGGCAATTATCAGTTGCTAAGGATCAGGGCGGCCGCGTCCTTAACAAACAATGACATTTCAGCTGTCTGCTGAAGTCGGTGAAACCCTACCCTTTTTTTCTCAAATATTCAGCTGTGCGAAATAAGGCTGTTGCTTACAGAAGTGGAATGGAGTGAGTTCCCGTCATTAGATGGCAAAAAAATGGTAATGTATGGGTTGGAAGCTAAACTGGGTTGCAGACGTGTTTGTGATAGATCTCTACTTGACTGTGTGATAAATATAATATAAAAAAGTGAAATTATGTGCAGCGCTCAAACCTGGAAATACATATGTATACAAACACTGTGCAATGACCACAAAAACTAATAAATAATGAAATTTAATGAAAATAAGTTTAATACGCGTAAAATGTATTAAAAGAAAATTGGAAACACTCACATTTAGAAAGTGGATCATCTGGATGATGGCTCTTTAGACGAAACGCATCGGGTCTAGCCCTGCTTATGTCATTGCGTTACCCACAAACTTCAATTTCAAACACTTGATCCACTTTCTAAATGGGAGTGTTTCCAATTTTCTTTTAATAAATGTAACGTTTATACAAATTCACACTATGTGGAGTATTTTCTTTTTTGGTCATGCTATTTTGAACACTTGAGAGGATTCGGTCTGACAAGTTGGCTGCTTCTAAAGACCGTTTCTTGGTGACAACTCTTGACCAATTGAATTGCCTTACAATTTGATCTGGAACCAAGACTTGGAGGTCACATATTTTGGTGGTTGCACCATAAGCCTTGCTGACTCACTGTGCATATGCCCATTTGAATCCTCTCACTCCGGTAAGCCTCCTCACTAACCGATGGTGGTTCTATTGTCTGTGTCCTCACCTCAACATTGATGTCACATGGAATCCCACTTCTAGTCACATAATTTGTTTTCACCGTTCATTTATAGACTGCTATATTTATGTTTTAAAACAACTTTTGTATGATGGCACATGGACTTTAGTTTGGGTGTGAATTTCACATCTTATTTTAATTATTATTAGTTTTTGTGTAGTTATTGCACAGTGTACATTAGTTTGTATACATATGTATTTCCATGTTTTGAGCGCTGCACATAATTTCACTTTTTACTTATTCCTTGATTTACACTTGTCTTAGTGTTGAGCTGGCTGCTACTAGATATATGTCAGCACGATATATCACCATGATCTAAAATATAGTCTATTATCAATGTGGTTAGTGTATCACAGAGATTGGTCATTTCCATGAGATTAAAATGTAATAAATATTTCTGCCCACGGGGGCACTCATGCTCCCTTCATAGACACGATCCATAAACTCACAGAGCGCCGCTCACCCCTGCCCCCCTCCATCTTCATTGGCTGTGATTTACAGCAGTGTCTGAGCCAATGAGGAGGGAGAGAGATAAGAGAGTGGCTGCTCTTCTGCACAGCGCTGGATTGGGATAGGGCTCACTGGGTGAGGGGAGAGGCACAGAGAAGTTTTTTTTATTATCTTAATGCAGAGAATAAATTACGTTAAAAAACCCTGATTTAGGATATATTATTGGTAATCTGAGACCACTAGTTAAATTCCTAAGGCTTTGACAAAACTTACGTATTTGCTGCTGTTTGCCATACATCATTGAAACTGCCAAATATTATGTAATCCAGTCCTTTCTTAAACTTCAAGGCCTCCCGACATTTAATATGACTGATGAAGGTCCGTTTTTGCCCCTGAGCATTTTCATCGGTTCCTATCATTTCCAGGGAAGACAAGGGTCAATCAAAAAACAAGCGGCAGCACACACTTTTGTAGCCATCTTTCATTTTACTTTTGGGAGCTAAAACTAAAATGTAGATATACAATATGTAGGCGGAGCCACATTGTGCTATGAGGAAGGCTGTCACAGTTGAAATGCGTTAGCCGTAGAAATGTATGTAGCAAAAAAATATACATTTTTCACTGGATGTTTCCGAGTAGCCAGCTGAATTTAATGATATTCTTTATGGACCGAGTGTGGAGAGGGCACTGGCTTGACCACTAGAAGCTGAGTCCTTCTGGAGACACTGGAGACACCTCGTGATTCCCTCACTTTGAAGGGATTTTCTCTCACTTCCTGTTTTGACTATGGGATAGGAAGTGACAGGAAATATCCCCAATGGGACACAAATGGTTAAAAAAAACTGCAGGGGTTACAACCCTTCCTAAAGTTTAGTTTAGCTTGGTTACTTTAACCACTTGCCCACCGGAAATATTTTGGCACTTCTCTCCTTCATGTAAAAATCAAAAAATTTTTTGCTAGAAAATAAATCAGAACCCCCAAACATTATATATTTTTTTAGGAGACACCCAAGGTTATAAAATGGCGGTCATTGCAATTTTTTGTCTTGCACGATATTTGCGCAATAATTTTTTAAACGCCTTTTTTGGGGAAAAAACGGTTTCATGAATTAAAAAATAACAAAACAGTAAAGTTAACCCATTTTTTTTGTATAATGTGAAAGATGATGTTACGCCGAGTACCTAACATGTCACGCTTTAAAATTGCGCACACTCATGGAATGGCGGCAAACTTCGGTACTTAAAAATCTCCATAGGCAACGCTCTAATTTTTTTTACAGGTTACTATTTTCGAGTTACAGAGGAGGTCTAGTGCTAGAATTGTTGCACACGCTCTAACGCACGCACCAAAACCTCACATGTGGGGTTTGAACGGCGTTTACATATGTGGGTGTTCGCTTCTGAGCGCGAGCTACCAGGGACAGGGGCGCTGTAAAAAATAAAATAAAAATTATTTTGATTTTACTTCATTTTCTTTCTTTTTACACTTTTTTTTTCATATTTTTTTTATCACTTTTATTCCTATTACAAGGAATGTAAACATTCCTTGTAATAGGAATCACTGTGACAGGTCCCATTTATGGAGAGATGTGGGGTCAATAAGACTGAAACTCCCTGCCCCACTATGTCCGGTCAGCTACTACCCTATCCACCTTCAGGTGATCCTTGAAAACTCATTTATTCAAGGAAGCCTACCCCACCTCCACCTAAGAACTGTACATGAGTCACCTCCATCAGATCATGCCCTCCAGCTATTACCTTTTGTACCACCTCCCACTCTCTTTAGATTGTAAGCTCCATGAGCAGGGCCCTCCCGTTCCCTCTGTATTGAACTGTATTGTAAATGTGTTGTCCCCCTTTACATTGTAAAGCGCTGCATAAACTGTTGGCGCTATATAAATCCTGTATAATAATAAAGTGAGTCTCTGTGATTGTCAGCTCCATCTAGTGACCATCATGTGGTCTGTTCCTGATCAAAGCATCTCAGGAGAAATACTACGTTATGGCCACTGGTTGGTGCTGACGATCATAAGAAACTAACATATTGATCAAAATTCAGAAAAGAGTACACCACACACAGGATGGACTGCGGGTGTCTGTGGTAGTGCAGTGCCACGTCCTAAATATGTTGGAATAGCAATTGTTAGGGAAGGACAAAAATGGACTTTGTAGGCACCAATTATAAAAATATGAATAAGTTTATTGATACAATTCCCAAAGGGGTTATTGGACCAACATTACAGTAAATACATATAAAAACATTAAAACAAGAGAATTAACACAGAAACAACTGTATTGAACAGAAAAAAGTCAAAATTATCCAATAATGATCCAGAAGAGGCATAAAACAATCTCAGGAGAGATATGATGACTATCATACATAGTAGATCACAACCAAGCTCGACATGTTTCGCGGAGACCGCTTCTTCGGGAGCTAGTAATATTTCATCCAGGATACTGGATAGAATTTTAGAAACGTAGGTAATCTCTGACAGAGATAGAATTGTAATAGTAGATAAAGTATACTCAGAACTTCTATCTCTTGTTGGTATTAGAGATGAAGATGCGTCTCATCACTAATACCAACAAGACACTCTGAGAAGTTCTGAGTATACTTTATCTACTATTACAATTCTATCTCTGTCAGAGATTACCTACGTTTCTAAAATTCTTTCAGTATCCTGGATGAAATATTACTAGCTCCCGAAGAAGCGGTCTCCGCGAAACATGTCGAGCTTGGTTGTGATCTACTATGTATGATAGTCATCATATCTCTCCTGAGATTTTTTGATGCCTCTTCTGGATCATTATTGGATAATTTTGACTTTTGCTGTTCAATACAGTCGTTTCTGTGTTAATTCTCTTGTTTGAATGTTTTTATATGTATTTACTGTAATGTTGGTCCAATAACCCCTTTGAGAATTGTATCAATAAACATATTCATATTTTTATAATTGGTGCCTACAAAGTCCATTTTTGTCCTTCCCTAACAATTGCTATTCCAACATATTGATCAAAATATTGTCAGAATTTGTGACGGTTGGGTGAATGTTTGTGACATTTGTCCACCATTTTTATTATTATTTATTATTCTTTTATATATACTGTATATATATATATACATACACACACACACACACACACAGTAATACCTTGGATTGTGAGCATAATTCGTTCCGGAAGCATGCTTGTAATCCAAAGCACTTACATATCAAAGCAAATTTTCCCATAAGAAATAATGGAAACTCAAATGATTCGTTCCACAACCATTTATTCATAAGTCCTTCAGTTTTTAGTCCATATAAAAAGATTATAGCAATGTGATGAGTTGTGTAACCATAAAATGTCTATTTACAAATGGAAGCCTCCAGAAGGGGATTAGAAGCAAAATCCAGCAGGTGCTACAGATTGTAAAAGAGAAGAGAGGCGCCTCTAAGTGTAGCAATATGGTTACATTTACTGAAGGTACAACATTTAGCAACTCACATGGTTGATGATTAAAAGAGGCACATCTAAGTATAAAGGCACCCAGGGTAAAGCTGTCCACATAGACCATCCTCCGCACTGCCGCTTGTCACCACTATCAGACTGAAATCGTGACCGGGAAGACTACCCTGCAGTAGAGCGATCTGAAAGCGAGGCTTAAACTGCTCATGGAAGGGACGACATCAGTGGCAGTGAGGAGGATGGTCTATGTGGACATCTTTATCCCGGATGCCTGCATACTTAGATGTGCCTGTTTTAATCATCAACCATGTGAGTTTCTAAATGTTGTACCTTCATTAAATGTAACCATATTGCTACACTTAGAGGCACCTCTATTCTATTTTACACTCTGTTGTGACATGAAGCTACTCTTATATCAAGACATCGATTGTATATCAAGTCAAAATGTATTAAAAAATGTTGCTTGTCTTGCAAAACGCTCTCAAACCAAGTTACTCTCAAACCAAGGTTTTACTGTATAAATATATATATATATATATATATATATATATATTTACAGTACAGACCAAAAGTTTGGACACACCTTCTCATTCAAAGAGTTTTCTTTATTTTCATGACTATGAAAATTGTAGATTGACACTGAAGGCATCAAAACTATGAATTAACACATGTGGAATTATACATAACAAAAAAGTGTGAAACAACTGAAAATATATTTCATATTCTAGGTTCTTCCACCTTTTGCAGCAGACACATCTCTAGAACTGGTAAGAGGAGACTGTGTGAATCAGGCCTTCATGGTAGAATATCTGCTAGGAAACCACTGCTAAAGAAAGGCAACAAGCAGAAGAGACTTGTTTGGGCTAAATAACACAAGGAATGGACATTAGACCAGTGGAAATCTGTGCTTTGGTCTGATGAGTCCAAACTTGAGATCTTTGGTTCCAACCCCCGTGTCTTTGTGCGACGCAGAAAAGGTGAACGGATGGTCTCTACATGCCTGGTTCCCACCGTGAAGCATGGAGGAGGAGGTGTGATGGTGTGGGGGTGCTTTGCTAGTGACACTGTTGGAGATTTAATCAAAATTGAAGGCATACTGAACCAGCATGGCTACCACAGCATCTTGTAGCGGCATGCTATTCCATCCGGTTTGCGTTTAGTTGGACCATCATTTATTTTTCAACAGGACAATGACCCCAAACACACCTCCAGGCTGTGTAAGGGCTATTTCTCCAAGAAGGAGAGTGATGGGGTGCTGCGCCAGGTGACTACCTCTTGAAGCTCATCAAGAGAATGCCAAGAGTGTGCCAAGCAGTAATCAAAGCAAAAGGTGGCTACTTTGAAGAACCTAGAATATGAAATATATTTTATTTATTTTTATATTTAGTTTTGATGCCTTCAGTGTGAGTCTACAATTTTCATAGTCATGAAAATAAAGAAAACTCTTTGAATGAGAAGGTGTGTCCAAACTTTTGGTCTGTACTGTATATATATATATATATATATATATATATATATATATATATATACACAGTACAACTAGGACGACTTCAGAGGCGATTTACAAGACGACTTCTGTATAGAAGTCAATGCAAGTCACCCCGAGCCGCCCCTGAAGTCGTACAGGGAGTAAATTTCTAAGTCGGAGCGACTTGCGTCGCTCCGATTAGAACGCTCCCATTGCATTACATGGGAAGCGACACGTCAGGCGGCTGAGCCGCCTGTCGTGTCGCCCCAGTGTGAACCGAGTCTTAGTGTGGGTAGGGAATAATTATTATTATTTTTTTTTTCTCAAAGACATTATTCGGGCTTAAGAATTTGACAGGCGGCTCTGCTGGTCAAACTCACCCATTTAGTAAAATGGGCTCACAGCTGTGATTGTTTTTTTACTACAAATTTCCCCCCTGGGATTGTAAGTAAAGAAAACAGCAGAGGTTCAGAGAGAAGCAAGATTGCCTCCTGAATGCCTGACAAATGCTTCTATTCAAACCTCGTTAAGCGATCCACCATGGATTGTTTTTCAGAGTCTACGGCTGGATTCACACCTAGGCATTTTTTGTGACTTTTGCATTTTGCAGATTTGTACTACAGTCCATTTAACATGGTTTCCTATGGAACACGTTCTGTAGTGCAAATCTGAAAAATGCAAAAAGCACTAAAAATGCATAGGCGTGAATCCAGCCTAAAACATTACCACCTGTCTGGAAGAGCACTAAAAAAAAACATACAATTGCCAGGAAAAGATCATTTGCTACATTACCGTTCTTATAGACGTTCGTTATATGCATTACGTATCGGTCATAGTCATTGGCATACTCTGTCTCAAGAAGAGTTGCTTTGTACACTGGCAAGAGAATGAGAATGTTGGTTATGCTATAGAAATACAGTATATCAGCAATGTGAAACACTAACTAGGTGTGCAAAATACAATATAATTGCAATACATGTGGAGATCCATAGGTGTGCACAGTATTATTGGCTGAATGGTTCGGGACAAGCAAAAGTTTGGCGAACACCTAAATTTGCATGGCACTCAGAGGGTTGTTCCTCGAAAGGTGTGGTATGGATTGGGGGCAGGGACTACAATGCCATTTTTTTCCAGGTTTTTCTATTTTCGACAATGGTACTGTATTGCCAGAAATTTCAATTTCAATTTTCTTTAGAAACTGCAGTTTTGCTGCAGTAGGTTCTATACATGGTACAGCTGTGTTACTTTACAGGCAGACTAAGGAGACCACCCCAGGCACGATACTTAAATTACTTTTTATTTTTATTGTTTCACTTTAAGCATTATTAAAATCACTGCTCCTTTAACCACTTAAAGACCAGGCACCACAGTGGTACTGCGGCAGGTTGACTCTCTTGGGCGAATCATCGCCATTGTACTTTGGTCGCTTTAAGAGCTCTAGGGGGGCACCAGCTACAACACAGTTTACTATGCTTGTTATAAATGGACACAGTGAGTAAGTGTGTTCACTGCGTTCATTTAGAAAAGGAAGGAGTTGGTAAATTAGGTATTTACTAGCCCCTCTCCCTGCTCTCCATTCTGAAACATCCCAAGCAGCAGCCGGGAGGAGAGGTGAGGAGGGAAGCCAGCAGCACTGTGGGGCGGGGGGGCAAAAAAGGGTGGGAATCGGCGCAGCACATAGTGAGTAGGATGTGCCCAGTCACACCTACCACACCCCCCTGCGCACACCTATGGTCTGCAATAAAAAGCTTAGGGTCCAGCTTTCTTCATATTCTGGGTGTTCCCAGTTACCTTGTGCTATTCCCATTCTTCCAGCTGAATGTCTTTATAGAAATGGGCCACCTCATTGTGGTCATTGCAGGTGAGTACATATGGGAGAGCAAGAGCTATAAACTTGCCCATGACATCCCTTTAAATGTAACCTTGTTGTGCTTTATATCTCCAGTATAATAGTCTACCCATTGACTAATGATGGACGATAACCATAAATCAGATATCTAACAGTCATATATCTCACCATAGTCCATCCCCGCTTGACACGCCGTATCCTTTCGCTCTAAGGCGCTGTAGCTTTTTTTAGGATCCTGCAGCATCAAGCAATTACCTTTTAAGAAAGAAAAGTTGGGATAAGAGAAGAACAAAGTAATATACAGTCAAATTTCCATTCTGTCCAGTCCATGGGCAGGTCTTTACTCCAGTATTTTACCGTTCTGTTTTGTTTTTTCTCAACAAACCGGAGAAATAAATAGGAACAGAGGGCATGTTATACAAAACCGTTTGCATGCTGGTGTGTGTAGCCTTATTTGGTTTTCGGACGGGTGCCTACACCCGCCGAGATCGAGATGCACCGTTTGATGATCTTGGCCAGGATCAGGCATTCTGGATTTTTTTGTGACAATCTGGCCAAGATAGATGCATCTCTTTCTTGTGAAAAAAAAAGATAGATGCATCTCGTCCAAGCAGGTGTGATACACAATATTGCAATATTGCATCGTGTATGGAGGGTCTGCTTACTTCGGGTCATGCACCCTGTCTCCAATATCTAAGTTAGACTTACCCTTTCTCTTTTGGAGCTCTCATGATCATTTGCAAGGAAAGGTTTTCATTTCAAATCCGATCAGAGGGGTATTATTGGACACAGGGCGCAGATTCTAAACACACCTATCTGGGTGTGCGTATTTTCCGTAGCATTTTAGTGTTAGTTTTAGTATTATATGTGACATGTTTATGCTGTTTTTCAGACACTGCGCATTATGTGATTTTAACCACCCAACCACCCAATATCTATATGGCGATTTTCATATCTTGCTACACATAGCCATTTAGTGATATCGGTAACAAAGGTTTTTTTTTTTTAAATGCAGAAAATATTTTCTTGTTTCATAGGTTTTGGGTTTGATGTATGGGCTTTACAGGCTTGCATGGGTTACATCTAGCTACTCGCATATATATATATAATATATATATATATATATATATATATATATATATATATATATATATATATATATATATATATATATATATATATTGAATATAGTGACCTAGGCCGATCCATCCACATGGTTGAGAGTTCTCACTGACACACGAGCAATGCTTCATGTGCACAGGTTTTGGCTACATTTAATGGTCCCTTTGCTTTCGATCATACTTTATCCAATTCACTTCCCTAATCAGGCGATATAAATATGCAGATCGTAGTCCAAGCCCAAAGCATGTTTTGTTAGGCCTCGTACAGACGAGGGGTTATCCGATGGAAACGGTCCGCCGGACCGTTTCCATCGGACATTTTTCCTCCGGATTTTGATCTGATGGCTTGTACACACCATCAGATCAAAATCCGCGCGGAAAACATCCGCGGTCATGTGTCGCGATGTGTCCGCGCCGTCGCCGCAACGATGACGTGTGCAACGCTGGAAGGTAAATTCTTCCACGCATGCGTCAAATCATTCCGACGCATGCGAGGGATGGGGATCGGACGGACTTATCCGGTGAGTCTGTACAGACGACCAGATAAGTCCGAGGGACAGGATTCCAGCGGATAGATTTCTTGGCATGCTAAGAAATTTTTATCCGCTGGGAATCCATCGGCTGGACAAATGTCCGCCGAAAATTGTCCGTTCGGGCCAACACACGACCGGATCTATCCGCTGGAACCGATCCGCGGATAAATCCGGTCGTGTGTACTAGGCCTTAGAGTTATAGAGATATGTATATATATATGACACATTTCTCCGTTTAACAGCGGTGTCCCTATGTATTTATATATATATGTTTACATGCATATTCATTTATTTATCTACTTTTATATTTGTATTTATATACTGTATATATATATATATATATATATATACACATATATATGTTTTCATATATTTATACCCATATTTACATACATACTCATACTCATATATCAATATTTGTATCCCCAACGCTCTATGCATTGTGGCCATCATGCGCATTCTGATGAACTTCTTTATTTGGGCTATTTCTTTGACCCGGGGGTTAATTCACATTTTATTATTTAAATAGTCAACTTCACACAAAGCTATCCCGTTTCTACAAAGCAATCTAGTTCAAATATAACACATATCGTAGTTGATTTATATTTTATATCTATACTGGGTTCAACACTCTCGTTATTTTATCTATATTTATAATTTTCACATTTTACTTATTTTCACACAACTTTCACTCACTTTATTTACGTAGAGAATTGTAATTCATATAATACATGTTTTCGGACATAACTCATTATTATATTTCTTACATCATTTCATATACATATCTTTTAAATTTATGTAAGCACGGATTATACGTTCACCCACACAGATCTTCGATAGAGATCCTTTTTGGGTTCTCAATCTTTTTCACTCACTAGTTACACTCATACACATACATATATATATATATATATATATATATATATATATATATATATATATATATATATATATATATATATACACACACACATACTCATTGGGACATATGTCCCCTGAATATATTTATTTACTTTTTATTAATATTCATTTATGCTTGTTCTGTATTTACATATGTTTAAACATCTTCACTATTTTTATCACCATACACTACACAATCAAAGGGATTTCGTATCTGCAATGCTTTATACATGTATTGTTCATAGGTGTACTACCGTATTTATCGGGGTATTGCGCGCTCCGGCGTATAGCGCGCACCCCTAATGTTGACCTGAAATTCCTGTAAAAAAACATTTTACTAATTACAGTTTTGGTGTCTTGCCCGGCGTCCATCGGTGGCCTTGTCCAGTCCGGCATCCGTCTGAGGCCTCTGTGGTGTCCTCCCCGCTTCTCCCGCGCTGTCTCCGAGTCGAATCCCTGCTTCCCGCACTGTGTTTGAACGCCGTCGCCATATACCGAGTGCAGTACACTCGGGCACGCTCGGCTTCTCACGCATAAACGTCACAGAGCGTGACCACGAGCGAAGCCGAGCCTGGCCGAATGTACCCGAGTGTACTGCGCTCGGTATATGTCGGCGGCAGCGTTCAAACTGAGCACGGGAAGCGGGTATCGGCGTATATCGCGCACCCACGATTTTCCCCTTATTTTAAGGGGAAAAAAGTGCGTGGTATACGCCGATAAATACGGTATATACATAGGGACTTCAGCATTATTATTTTTTTTGATTCACCTAATCTGTTTCTCATTTTTTCTGGAATGAGAATAACTATATGTGTTTTGTGGTCTATTCTATTAGTTTCGTTCTTGGAGCTAAGAACGAACCTGGTTCTAGATCTTGTGTTTAGGAGAAAGTCAAGATAAAGTCTACATAACTGAGAAATGCTTTGCCAGGATAACTTATCACTGATTTAGTAAGCCTTACCTTCAGAACAGCGACACACATCTCCCTGACAGATGCGACCATACAAATTATCACCTTCGACTGTGTGATAGAACTTGGTGCAGCGAGTTTCTGGAAAAGCAATGTAAATGGCATCAGGCAGGAAGGCTTTATAGTGGATCTAGCACCAGATATATTTTCAGTGACAAGTGCATCGATGATTAGTGATATACAATGGAACATTTACAAATATTTATTACATTTATAAGGAAATTACAGTAATTCTTCCAAACAATGCTTTAAGAGCTTAGGCACTTTCCCAACATCTTTACTCCTTAACCTGTTAAGAGGTGCTAGCATTACATATTAGGAGGAGACGGGTGTGCCAAAGCTCTGACGTTTAGAATCTCTTCTGGGAAGGCTGTCCACAAGGTTTAGGAGTGTGTCTATGGGAATGTTTGACCATTCTTCCAGAAGGGCATTTGTGAGGTCAGGCACTGATGTTCGACGAGAAGACCTCAGTCAAATTCATCCCAACGGTGCTCTGTCAGGTTGAGGTCAGGACTCTGTGAAGGCCAGTCAAGTTCCTCCACCCCAAACTCGCTCATCCATGTCTTTATGGACCTTGATTTGTGCACTAGTGTGCAGTCATGTTTGAACAGAAGAGGCCATCCCATAGCTGTTCACACAAAGTTGGAAGCATGAAATTATCCAAAATGTATGCGTATCCCTTCACTGGAACTAAGGAGCCAAGCTCAACCCCTGAAAAACAACCCCACACCATAATCCCCCTCCACCAAATGAATTGAAACAGTGCACAAAGCAAGGTCCATAAAGACATGGATTAGCGAGTTTAGGGTGTAGAAGCTTGACTGGCCGGCACAAAGTCCTGCCCTCAACCTGATAGAACACCTTTGGGATGAATTAGAGTGAAGACTGCGAGCCATACCTTCTCGTTCACATCAGTGCCTGACATCACAAATGCGTTTCTGGAAGAATGGTCAAACATTCCCATAGACACACTCCTAAACCTTGTGGACAGCCTTCCCAGAAGAGTTGAAGCTGTTATAGCTGCAAAGGGTGGGCCAACTCAATATTGAACCCTACGGACTAAGACTGGGATGCCACTAAAGTTCATGTGCGTGTAAAGGCAGACGTCCCAATACTTTTGGTAATATAATGTATTTTATTTGATGCATTTTTATTACAGGTTTGCTAAGAAATTTTAGCTTCTGAAAGTTTACCTGGTGAGTAATAGTCATAGATAGTGACGGAACCAGGTTGTACGAGACCCACTTCAAAGTACCGGTGAGCATTGAACTTCAGACATTCTTCCTCTGTATGCGAAATCTGAATGAAAAGTTAGATGAGAGTTACATCTTTGTTGCTCCATATTTTGGTATTTCATATACATTGCAGATTCTCCCTCCAATGGAAATCAACTGGCTGCCTAATCAGGATCATAGAGAAAGAAGTACTGGACTAAAAAAAAAAGAATTCCCCTTAGACAGATCAACGTCACCTTCACTTAGCCACCACAGATGGAAGCTGGGGGTAAGGTAAGTGTATCTTCTAAATTAGCCCTGCAGTTCCTTTTCTTTTGTCACACAATGAAATTCAAATTATAATTTCAAAGAGAATAAAATAGAATAGAAAATAAAGGAATAGAATAGAAAATAAAATAAAAAATAGAGGAAAACAGAACAAAATACAGAAATAGAAAATAAAGGGTAGAATAGAAAATAAAGAAATCAAATAGAAAATCAAAGAATAGAGTAAAACAGAACAAAATGTAATAGAAGATAAATGAACAGAATAAAATATAATAGAAAATAAATAGAATAGAAAAGAAAATAAGAATAGAATAGAAAAGAAGCAACAAAATAGAACTAGAAATGGAATTTCCTGCAGAAAATGTGTGGGAATGCTGAATAGCTGAATTGCTAAAGCTAACTGGATGAATAGTTTAAATCTGTAAGAAAAAGTTGAAGAAGTGAGAATAGTTGGAAAAGTAGGAATGGTTTTAAAATAAACATGAGTTTTATTAAAAAAGTCACATCACTAAAGTATGAAAGATGTGGAATTTTTAAAGGTTTTTTGGGAAGCTGACACTAAACTAAATTGTTGGCTTTAAAAGTTTGCAAAGAATAAGCCCAATACACACTGTTTAATCCATAAAATTTCCTGAAATAAACACTAAACTTAATCAGCTTTTTCACAAAAACTGTAAAAGATATCAAACTGAAAAGATATAGCTGAATAGCTGAATATTTTGTGAACATTTTAAAGTTTGTTTGGCGTCTGTAGATGAAAGGATGAAGGAGCTGAAACTTTTGGGAGCGGAAGAAGATTTTAACAATTTGAAGCATGCTCTCATTGACTTCAATGTTAAAAAAAAGTGTTAAAAAGCTTAATATTTTAAAAAGTATAAATAGAAAAAAAGTTGAAGTCCCATCCTTAGCTAAAGAGTTGAACATTTTAAAAGTTGAATGGTTTTAATAGCTGAAAGTATGCAGAAGTTACGCAGAGCCAAAAAACGTAGGTAATAATAAAATTTAAATTAAGAATAATAATCAAAAAGAATAACAATACTGGGAATGCTTGAAGAGCATTCCCACTAATAAAATAAAATAGAAAACATATAACTTTCTTCTGAAATTCGAATTTCGAATAGAATAAATTTAAATTCAAACAGAAAAGAATAGAATAGAAGATAAAGGTATAGAATAGAATTTAAAAAATAATAATAGAATAGTAAGTATATAACAATTTCCCAAAATTTGGATAGAATAAATTAAAATTCAAATAGAATAGATTATAATCAATCAGAAAAAAAAAATATAACCATTTTCTAAAATGCAAATAGAATAAATTTGAATTCCAATAGAATAGAAAGAATAGGTTAGAATTGAACATAAAATAAAAAGAATAGAAAAGAAAATAATAGAATAGAGTATAATAGAATATAAAAAAAAAACAATAGAATAAAATAGAAAGAAAATACCATGTTTTGAAATTTGAATAAAGTAAATTGAAAATTTGAATTAGAATAAAATAGATTACAATAGAAACCCGACTAGAATAGAATATATATTAAAAATAAACATAGAATAGAATGGAATAGAAAGAATATATCCATCTTCCAAAATTTTTATTTCAAATAGCAGAAATTTGATTTTGAATTGGAATTCGAATGAAATTCAAATTCTAATCAATGTCAAGCTGCAAAGGATGGGCCAACTCCGCATTGAACCCTACGGACTAAGACTGGGATGCCATTAAAGTTCATGTGTGAATACTTTTTGTAATATAGTGCATATTTAAATTCAATACATAGAAAATGTTTTTTTGTTAAAGAGTCGATAAGATTATTTACAATAGGTTGATTCAGTCACATACATAAGGTAATGTAAATAATTAGTAATTTCCCATAGGGTCCTGTGGATGAAGTTCTGACATCATCTTACCTTGTCCAGGTATATGATGAGAGTGCCTTTATCTTTTGCTCCTTTGTTGATCTCAAATTGTGAAATGTATCGGTCCACTCCATGTTGAAGCTGCAGTATGATAAACCATTCATTAACAAAACTGAACAACAAATATCATTAGAATCCAAATGGAAAGAAAAACTCTATTGATGTGCTTCTAAGTAAAGTTAACCTGAAATGTCATCTAATTGGACAAGACAGTACATGACATCACTGCCTGGGAAAGAGCTCACCAAAAAGGAAGGGACCATGGCAATGGTGGAATATGCCAGCACAGTGACTATGGCCACTTGTAGTCTTCACTGGAAGCCTATGTGACAGAGTGACGATGGAGGAAAACAATTGGGAGATAGGGGCAGACTATCACAGGAAGTGCCTGAACAAGGACCCTCATGGCAGGATGACCAGGTATTTTTTTAATGGAAGCTACAAATTAAAAAATATTAACAATGACCTTGGAAATGACATCACATCCTAAATCTAGTCAGAATTTAAAAAATCAGCACGAGGGACATCATTTACTATTATTCTGGTGTGGCCTTGTGCTTCTGGCTCCTGCATTCATTGGAATCGTCGTCTATCATCCACCTTTTACCCCCCACGCTGTAATCTTTCGGTACATTGGGGGTTATTGGAGCAAACGGACCTGTGACCATGTTTCTTATCAAGAGTGCCCGACTATGCCGCCTTTTTTCTGCCCCTTCCTCTATTCATAGAAGCTGTACTATAACTTCTCAGAATTAAAAATGATCTATGAATAGAGGAAGAACTGATGAATGAAACGTCCACCTCCCCCACTCATAGATCATGTTCATTCAATGAAGCTAAAGTATGGCCTTTATGAAAGATTCTATATGATTCAACATAGAAAAGTGAAGTATGGGCATCTATCCTTTTGAGCAGCTTCATTCGATCCATGATGATTCAATATGGAAAAACAAAGGATGAAGATGTGTCCCCTGTGCAGTTCCTCTGACCTCTAGTGATTCCACATAGATACCCAAGTAAAGAATTGGAATTTGTCCTCAGCTAATAAAAACAAGTATTGCGTTGTGGAATTTGTTTGTAATTATTCATGTTGCCCACTTGCCCTAGACAGTGGCTACCAGCCTAAATTTCGTTTTTGACTGGGTGGATATAAATATTTGGGCCAGGCCCTGTGCTTACCCCCTGGGTTGAGGGTACGTTGGGGGTTAAAGTGGTTGTAAATGCTTTACAACCACTTTAACCTACAGGTAAGCCTAGATTAACCACTTCCATACCAGGTACTTACGCAGCTTCCCGCCCAAGCCAATTTTCAGCTTTCAGCACTGTCGTACTTTGAATGGCAATTGCGCGGTCATGCTACACTGTACCCAAACAAAATTGGCGTCCTTTTTTCCCCACAAATAGAGCTTTCTTTTGGTGGTATTTGATCACCTCTGCGATTTTTTTTTCTGCGCAACAACTAAAAAAAGGCTGAAAATTAGGAAAAAAAATTACGTTTTTATTTTTTTCTGTTAATTTTTTTGTAAATAAGTTTTCTCTTTCAATTACGGGCACTGATATGGCGGCACTAATGGGCACCGATGAGATGGCACTGATGGACATCGATGAGGTAGTACTGACGGGCACAGATGAGGTGGCACTGATTGGCGGCGCTGGTATGCGACACTGATGGGCACTCATAGGCGGCACTGATGGGCACACATAGGCGGCACTGATGGGCACACATAGGCGGCACTGATGGGCACACATAGGCGGCACTGATGGTCACACATAGGCGGCACTGATGGTCACACATAGGCGGCACTGATGGGCACACATAGGTGGCACAGATGGGCACTCATGGGCGGCACTGATGGATACTTATGGGTGGCACAGATGGGCACTGATAGGTGGGCACTGGGCATGGATGGGCACTGTGGGGTGGCACTGATGGACACTGGGGTGGCGCTGATGGACACTGGGGTGGCGCTGATGGACACTGGGGTGGCAGAACTGATTTTTGCCAGGTTGCCAGTCAGTGCCCATTTGTGGGCACTGACTGGCATCTTTTTTTTTTTTTAAATGCTTTTTTTTTATTTATTTTTTAGACTTTTTTTTTTTTTTTTTTGCGGGCTTTTTTTTTTTTTTTTGCCCACCCTGGTGCTCCAGGGTGGGCATCCCTGGTGGTCCAGTGTGGCGATCCGAGGGGGGGCTGCGCTGATAAACAATCAGCGGGAACCCCCCCCTGTCAGGAGAGCCGCCGATCGGCTCTCCTCTACTCGCGTCTGTCAGACGCGAGTGAGGAAGAGCCATCAACGGCTCTTCCTGTTTACATCGTGATCAACCGTGGTTGGACATGGCTGATCACGTGGTAAAGAGTCTCCGCCGGAGACCCTTTACCGAGATCGGAGATGCAGGGTGTCAGACTGACACCCCGCATCACCGATCGCCGCGATGCGCGCCCCCACGGGCGCGCGCGGCATGAAATCCTGCAGGACGTTCTAGAACGTCCTGTCAGGATTTCATAAACCACTTCCCGGACGTAAATCGGCTATAGGCCGGGCGGTAAGTGGTTAAGGCTTACCTGTAGGTGCTTGAAATATTTCCCAAACCTGCACGGTAAAGGAGATATTTGCAAATCGCCGTACAGCGATTTCTTCTGCGCATGCCCTGGAGTTAGAAAGGGCGCGCTGTGCCGTTTCTAAATCGGGTCATGCCGTGAGTGGAGGCTACCGCACGCATGCGCTGGAGTGACGTCATGCGACTCCGGCCACTCACAGAGCCGGAGTTCGTGGGCCCGGAAAAAAGAGGGGTGAAGAATGGCCGCTCACTACAAGGAAGACGGGGACATCGCGGGCTTGTCCTGCAGGTAAGTGTCACGTAATGGGCTACTATGTGATGCATAGTAGCCCATTATGCTTTACCTTTGCAGGGAAACAAAGAGGAAGTAACACCCATCAGGGTTTACTTCCTCTTTAATAGAGCCGACAGACCTGTGACGTACTCATCAAGAGTGCCTGATTATGCCGCATTTTCCTGCCCCTTCCTCCATTCTTAGAAGCTGTACTATAACTTCTGTGAATTAAAAATTGTCTATGAATAGAGGAAGGACTGATGAATGAAAGGTCCATCTCCTCCACACAAGTATGACCTTTATGAAACATTCTATATGATTCAACATAGAAAAGTGAAGTATGGGCATCTATCCTTTTGAGTGGTTCCTCCGATCCATGATGATTCAACATGGAAGAATAATGGATAGAGATCTGTCCCCTCTGCAGTTCCTCTGAACCCTAGTGATTCCACATAGATACCTAAGTGAAGAATTGGAATTTGTCCTCAGGTAATTAAAAATGGTCTATGAATAACTGGGGGGGTTATGATTTCTCACTGTTGCCAGTAGGTGTCACTGATGTCACTGGCAAAAGTATGATATTTCATAAACAAGACTGTGTTATGAACATGCATGTTTCCTTCCTTCCTTCAACCAGATGGAGGTTTTATGGCACTGGTGCTGCCGGGGGAGATATAAATATTTGGGACAGGCCATATGCTCACTTTGTTACCCTGGGCTGAGACCTGGGGAGGTGCTGCTGGATGGACCTCTGCTGCTAGGCCCAATAGCCTCTTTTGGGGTCTAATGTCTGCTGAAGTGGTCCTGAAGCTGCCCTGCCTGGTGTGGAGGAAGCTGTGCCAAGGAGGATACCCCTTGCTGAAGAAAGCCAGGAAGAAGGCTGGTGTCTCGCAGGGCCTGGTGACTCACTTGGAGGATACACTGAATTTGAGAATGTGCTTACACTTTTGCTGAGTCAGCTTAAAGGTTCTGATACTGTGAAGCTGAACATTGGTCTGGATCTGGAGAGTCTGTAAGTGATCTGCTACAGTATCTGGGACCCCTAACCCTCACAACTTTAACTGTTCTTCAATAAAACTTGGTCCTCCATTTTAGCCAAATGTTAGCCCACCTCTGCCTTTGGTATGTCAGGTTTGTATATATGTGTGTGTGTGGGGTGCTACATACAGTATAATATGTCTATGATCCTTCTAGGTTCTTCACTCTCCACCCTCTCTGTCCCTCTCATCAATTGAAGTTCACTGTATACACAAATTTTCACCACCTTCCCTAAGAATTGCTGTGATCTAATGCATCGCCCCCCCCCCCCCCACCAGACCGTTATCAACTATGATGAGTTTTTGGGCTCGCTACCCTGCTTTCTCTCGTCTAAAGTTCTCTTAATCCTTCTCAGGGACTTCAATGTCCCTGTTAATACAAACACTCCTGCTACTTTCCAAACTTCTTAGTCTAACCTCCACATTTTGACCGGAAAGAAAATGGGTACAGGCTCCTACTCACTCTAATGGCAACACCCTTGACCTTGTTATTTTCCTACCTTATGCGCTCCATGCATCCTCTCCAACAATTCCATTCCTCTCTCTGATCACCAACTTATCTCTCTCTCTCCCTGTCTTCCACCACTTTTCCCTCCAATCGCCTAAACATCACCCGTAGAAACCTTCGCCTTTTAAACCCTTCTCTCCTCTATTCTGCTACCGACCACCTCTGTGACAAAATCTCACCCCTGTCCTGCCCCAACCAAGCTAATTTTGTCTACAATAAATCCCTGTCTTCAACCATAGATGAACTCGCTCCCCTTACTACACACAGAATCAGCTTTCGACCGCTACAACAACCCTGGCAAAGAGACAACACAAAAAAAAAAAAAAAACGTAGCTGTGCTCTTGAGCGTCTGTGGCAAAAGACTAAGTCTCTCAAAGATGTCAACCAATACATATATGCCCTCCAAAAATACAATTCTTGCCTCCACACTGTCAAGCAGACCTATTTTTACCACTCTCATTAACACCTTCTCATCCAGTCCCCGTCAACTCTTCTCTACCTTCAATTCTCTACTTTGTTCTCCACTGCCCCCCCCCCCCACTAACCTCACTCACTGCCCAGGAAATTGCTAATCCCTTTAAAAATAACATTGCTCCAATTTGTGATGAAATCTCCACTCTAAAGGTATCTCCCCCACTTAACACCCAATGTCAACAGGTACGATTGACACTCCCCCTTATTCAAACCTGATACTATACATGACGTTGTAAACTCTTTCTAACCGCCTGTCCCCTGGACCCTATTCCCTCTCAAATACTATGGTCACCCTCTGACTCTATTATACTCTCTCTAACCCACATCTTCAATCTCTCCCACATCTTCAATCTCTCCCTCTCTTTTGGTATCTTCCCCAACATTCTAAAACATGCACGTGTCATCCCTATACTTGAAAAGCCATCCTTGGACCCTACCAATCTTAACGATCTACGCCCTATCTCCTTGCTCCACCTTTCCCTCTGAACTCCTTGAACACTTGGTCTCAAACCAACTGAGTGACCACCTCATAAAGAACAACCTTCTTGATCCCCTTCAGTCTGGATTTCGCCTTCAACACTCCATAGAAACTGCTCTTCTAAAACTCACAAGTGACTTGCTAACCGCAAAAACCAACCAATCTACACCTCTTGCCTGGGTTAGACATGCTGACAACACCCAAATCTATCTCTCCACCCCTCAACTCATTTCAGTCTCCTCACATGTCACTAACTTATTAACAGACATATCTGTCTGGATGTCACACCACTTTCTCAAACTCAACTTGTCCAAAACTGAGCTCATAATATTTCCTCTTCCAGGTGTCTCTTCCCCTGACTTATCTGTCAAGAGCAATGGCATAACCATCCACCCATCCCCACATGCCAGGGTGCTAGGTGTTATCCTGGACTCTGAAATCTCCTTTTTCGGCCCCACATCCAATCCCTTTCCAAAGATTGACGCCTCAACCACCGCAACATCTCCAAACGACGTCACTTCCTAACCAATGAAACCACAAAGCTCCTGATTCACTCCCTGGTTATCTCTCGCTTTGACTACTGCAACTCCCTCCTCATTGACTTACCCATAGACTATCCCCCCTTCAGGTCCATCATGAATGCTGCTGCAGACTCATCCACATTACAAACTACTCAGCGTCTGCTACCCCTGCCTGACAATCCCTCAATTGGCTGCCACTCGCCCAAAAAATCCAATTCAAAATACTAACAATAAGTTATGAAGTCTTCAACAATCTACCCCCAGCTACATCACTAGCCTAGTCTCAAAATACCAACCTAATCGTTCTCTTTGTTCCTCCCAAGACCTCCTACTCTCTAGCTCCCTTATCACCTCCTCCCATATTCACCTCCAGGACTTCTCCCAAACCTCTCCTATCCTCTGGAATACCCTACCCCAAACTCTCAAACTATCTCCAAATCTATCTACTTTTCTCTTCAGAGAAGCCCTCCCTGCCTCCACCTAACAACTGTTCTTTTATTTTTTTCATCAGCTCATCCCCCACAGTTATTACCCTTTCGATTTACTTGACCCTCCCTACTAGATTGTAAGCTCTAATGAGCAGGGCCCTCTGATTCTTCCTGTATTGAATTGTATTGTAATTGTACTGTCTGAACAAATGTTTTAAAGCGTTGCTTTACTGTCGGCACTATATATCAATCCTGTATGATAATCATAATAATATTAATAATCAGCCTAAAGATGGCCATTGATGAGTCAGTTTTTGTCATTCAACCAGTGGGCAGAACCTAAAAAAAAATTACCTGATTCCCCAGCCACACATTTGAGGTAGATGGGGAAATCCTACCACTGAGCTATTGTATTTTGACAAAGGGGGAGACTTTCCCAACGTCAGAATACACTGATCACTGATAGGTGTACCTAATACAGTGTCCGGTGTGTATATGTATTTTTATATATATATTTCTTCTTTTGAGTAATATACTGTAATAGGTGGAACAGGTGTTCCTCAGTGCTCACCCGCTTTAAGTCATCAACATCTGGAGAGAATCCAGTCATCATGGTCACGTCCACAATAGACATGGTAAGGTCTTTGTCTCCACGGTACCTGAGAAAAAAAACATCATATGCCCGATTTCATAGGGTGAAACAAAGAACAATGGAGTTAAATCAATGCAAAGTATAATGACCCAAACAATCAGTCTTAACTGAACAGACTATTGTAAACTAAAAGCTGATTGGCTGTTATTGATTGCAGAAAATTGCACTAACTTGTTGTGTAGTGAGGTTAGTCTTTTGTTTCTGGATCCTTTTGGTACAGCATTTTCAGCGCTGATAATGCGGTGCCAATTATTATAGTATTGTAATATAAGTATAATTTTGACATTTTACTTGGAATTAATATTTATAAAATTAAGTCTCCATCTTGTCCATTGGTATAAAAGTTTAGACAGATGATAAGGTCAAACTATTCTTCTGAAAAATTTCTCTAACCATTGAAGATGTGTGCTCCTGTGTTGGGAAGCAAGGCCGGGCTTCTAGCAATGTTTGAATTTAATGTTTTCTGTTCATAATAGGAACAATTGCAAATATCTGTTCTTTTAACCAATCATTTACCGTAAATAAGCCGTAGCTAATTCTATGTAATCATCCAATTGTCTTGAAAGGTTCTCAACTTGATGAAACAAATATCATTTGTTTAGGAAATACACTAATCAAGACCGAATGTTGTTTACCAGACAAATAGTAGATACTTTGTTGTCCTTATCTGTGAGGCCCCTATCACACGGGGCAGACTTCATTTTGATCAGCCGGGATCTGTTCACTGATGCCCTGCTGATCAGGGCAGAGTGGATTCATGACAGGACTATGTTTCAGTTTCTGCAGAGCATGTACAGTAGACAGGGCCTAACCTGCATGTGGAGGTACCTCTATTTGTGTGCCCGATCATGCCAGGACCAGGTGGTGTTGTGTTCATATGAAAGTCAACATTATGGAGGTACCTCGACTTAGAGATGAGCCGTACATTGTGTGCAGCAGATGCATGTACAGAGTTTCTCTGTAAAACGTGTTGTCCCATGGTACTACACACCTTCCTTGTGTATGTTGGATTTAGGAGGGACACTGCTGAGCCTATACCCCCCACCAGCCAATCGTACCTCTGCCACCTTACTCTGAGCACTAGAGCAGACCTCATGTATGCTCCACTTTAACTCCTATTGCTCTCCTGTACTATGCAGCCAGGTACATGAGGTCTCTTCAGTAAAAACAAATGGTCACTAGTACCCTCACATATAACTGGCCTTTGCAGTAAGGAGCACATGGAAGAGCAACGCATGCAAAACAAAACCATAGAAATTCCAAAATCAACTTACCGACCAGCCTTCTAACCAACTGAATTGTTCCGTCTGAGGCCTCGTACACATGAGAGGATATCCGCTGGAAACGGATAAATCCTCTGGCGGATTTGGATCTGATGGCTGTACTCACCATCAGATTGAAATCCGCGCGGAATACATCCGCGGTGACGTGTCGCACCGTCGCCGCGACGATGACGTGGCAACGTGTGCGACGCTGGAAGGTAAATACTTCCACGCATGCATTGAATCATTAAGACGCATGCGAGGGAGGGGAGCGGACGGACTGATCCGGTGAGTCTGTACAGACGACCGGATCAGTCCGCTGGACTGGATACCAGCAGATAAATTTCTTAGCATGCTAAGAAATTTTTATCTGCTGGAAATCCGTCGGCTGGAGAAATCTCCGCCGAAAAATGTCCGCTAGGCCATACACACGACCGGATTTGTCTGCTGGAACTGATCCGCGGATCAATCCCAGCGAATAGATCCGGTCGTGTGTACGAGGCCTAACAGTATGCCTTAAAAACAGGTCTTTAATTTGCACACTTTTGCAAATACATGCGTAAGCTACAGAGCCCTGTCAAGGTACCCCAATATTTTCTGTAATCCTAGCTAACTGTGGAGCCACTGTGGAGACTCTGAAATTTAGAGTTAGAACTACAGAAAATATTGGTGTGCCTTGTAGCTAACACATGTATTTGCAAATGTGTGCAAACTAAACAATTGTTGTTAATGCATTATGTTAGACAGGACAATTTGGTTGGTTAACAGGCTGGTCGGTAAGTTGAGCGTGGAATTTCTCTGGTTTTGGTTTACATGGGGTCTCTGTACCAAAGGTTCGGTTCCGATTGCTTTTTGGGAACCAACTGTTAGGGAGGGAGCCAGTGCACTGATCCCCTCGCTACTGGAAAACCTGTCACCTATGCCAGATAGCATGTTTATTGACCATCTGCTCCATACCACCAGTTTGTTGTTACCCATAGCAACAGCTCTCCAACTCCTGCCGAATTAACCTTTCGTATCGGCCTTTCTTCTTCTTCTGATATGCCATGTACCACCAAGCACCCCATCAATAACTTCAGATCAGGCTCAAGAACAGTTCAAAAACTTTACTTAACCACCTTAATACCGAACACTTTTACCCTGTTCCTTCCCAGGCAAATTTTCAGGTTTCAGGGCTGTTGCACTTTGAATGAAAATTGCGCGGTCATGCAACACTGTACTCATATGACATTTTTATCATTTTTTTAGAGCTTTCTTTTGCTGGTATTTAATCACCACTGTTTTCATTTGTATTTTTTGCTAAATAAACAAAACATGACCAAAAATCTTAAGAAAAAAAAAAACTTTTCTTTGTTTCTGTTATACAATTTTGCAAATAAGTACATTTTCATCTTCACTGATGAGGCTGCACTGATGGGCACTTATGAGGCGGCACTGATGGGGTGACACTGATGGCCACTAATAAAGAGGCACCGATGGGCACTAATAAGCTGTACTGATGGACACTGATTGGCACAGATAGGGCTGCACTGATAATCAGGACACAGTTATCGGCTTTCCTTTCCTCAGACAGTGACAGCGCTAAGTAAAGGAAATGGCAATAACCGTCAATGGCTCCTTACCCTGATTGGTGATGCACTGTGTCCAAGGGACACAGCTCACCACTGATCGCTGCACTGCACGCCCCCAGAGGAGGAATTAGGACCGCCTTCCTCCTGCTGGTGGTCTCTCAAATGTGACTAAAGTTCTATATGAGAAATCAGGACCTCCTTCCTCCTGCTGGTGGTCTCTCTAATGATGACTAAATATCTATATGAGAAATCAGGACCTCCTTCCTCGTGCTGGTGATCCCATTAGTGATAACTAAAAACTATATAGGGGAATCAGGACCTGTTTCCTTCTGCTGGTGATCAATCTAGTGATAACTAAAGATCTATAGGGGAATCAGGACCTGTTTCCTTCTGCTTGTGTAGTGCCTGGTTACTTCTAAGAACCAGTGCTAATTTAAATTTAGAGGGGGTCAGAGAGTTAGTTAGCTTTGACCAGGCTAATTTGTTCAATTGTGGGCTCATTCTGTCGCTTCTTCGGTGCTGAAATAACCCCAAGACAGGTGGCAACAGTGGAGTCGAGGTTTGGGTGCTTTTCCCCAGCAGCCTATCAGGAGGGGTTTTTCCTTGCTGTGCATGCTGGGGGAGGGTATTTATGGGACAGACACCATTGGTCTGGGTCTTCTTCCAGTGTGGCACCCACCTTTAGGGTGACCACATCACGGCGCCCCGGCAAAATGGCCTTCCAGGCGGTGTTCCTGGACCACGTTGGTCCGGAACATTTGAGCTGTGGCTGGGCCCCAGTGATCGACTGGGTCCCTAATCCTAAGAAGATCCCAAGCGTTTTTCCTTTGGGAGGAAGCTGTTCGGTGGGGAGTCCGCCTGAGGAGAGCCAAGAGAGGCTGGCAATCCAATAGGGTCTCGACCATCCACCGGGGATCAAGGTAACGGGGTACTGAAAGGCTGGTCGTTGGTCACCTGTCAGTCGGTAACCTAACTACTAACTACTTGAAGGAGATCCAGGTGTGAAGTCTATTAGGGAGGATTATCTCCGCTATCTTAATTCTAGGGAGGGTCTGAGGCAGAGACTTTTCCCTTAGGGTTCTGAGTGATACTCTGGCTGCCAGGTCAGTGAGAGAGGCCTGTCCAGGTGTGCTAGACCCACTCTGGCTGGAGTGGTGAAGAGGAAGGTGTTGTTGGAAGCAAGACTGTTTCCCTATTGCTACGCCTGAATCTGCTATTTCTCCTTCTGTTGAATCTATACTCCTCACCACAAGTTTTATTGTTTTTACCCGCCTGGGTAATAAAGAGCACAGAAAAAGACACCTGTGGTGGACATTCCGTTTCTGCAACTTTCACCATACACCCCTAGACGGCGGAGGAGCTACGAGGTAACATGCCACCCAAAACAAACCAGCAGCTCCTTTGGGGGTAGTGCTACAATTGTGATCAATCTCGTGATAACTAAAGATCAATATGGGAATCAGGACCTCCTTCCTTCCACTTGTGGTCTCTTTAGTGATAACTAAAGAAAGGAAAATTAGGACCTCTTTCCAAACGATGGTGATCAATCTAGTGATAACTAAAAATCTATCTAGGAGAATCAAGACCTTCTTCCTCCAACTGGTGATTCCTCTAGTGATAACTGAAGATCTATATAGGGGGATCAGGACCTCCTTCCTCCTGCTGATGGTCTCTCTAGTGATAACTAAAGATAGAGAAATCAGGACCTCCTTCCTCTTCCAGGTGGTCCCTCTAGTGATAACTAAAGATGTATATAGAGGAATTCGGACCTCTTTTTTCCTGCTGGTGGTCCCTCTAGTGATAACTAAAGATCTATTTAGGGGTATCAGAACCTTTCCTCCCACTGGTGATTCCTCTAGTGATAACTAAAAATCTACTATATATAGGGGTATCAGGACCTCCTTCCTCCCACTGGTGGTCTATTTAGTGATAATTAAGTATTTCTATTGGGGGAATAAGGACCTCCTTCCTCTAGTGATAAATACAAAAAAAATATATGGGGAATCAATACATTCTTCCTCCTGCTAGGGATTACTCTAGTGATAACTAAAGATCTATATAATAAATAAGAGGGAGAAGATGATGGACAGCCGCACTCCAATAAAGTGTAAAAAATGGTGCCTTTTATTCCAGTAAAACGAAAACTACAACAGCAAAAAAAACTGCAAACAGTGGGGTAACAGAGCTGACGCGTTTCACATCGATAACCGATACTTACTCATAGCTTACTCATAGCTTTCTTTCTCTAAAGATCTATATAAGGTATCAGGACCTCCTTCTTCCCACTTGTGATCACTCTAGTTGGACTTTTTTGATCACTACATGCACAGACTCTGTTTCTGGTGCACAGTGGTTGGATTTTCCTGCTCCCTCTCACAAAGCATGACTATGAGCCAGCTGAAAAAAATCCTCTAGAATAATGCTATGCACTATTTTCATTTTTTTTTTTTTCCCCGAAAGGGTGAACTAGCCCTTCAATGCACCCTAACGTGCCAAAAACTGACCATGACCTATTTTGTAGAATTTGTGTTGCGGCGCAATATTTTGGGATACCATTTCGAATAAATGGTACTGGAAGGCAGCGATGCATGTAATGTGTGTTACCACAAGATGTCCCTAAATGTAAAAACTGCAATACCCACGTAAAAGTTGTACTCACTGACAATGCATTCTACTTAACTTAATTTTTAACTGGTCTGTTACTGCCCAAAGCCTGGTTCTCTGCTATGCAATTGTGATTGACCATCCTCTAACAAAACACTGACAAGGGACAAGTCTAGCAATTATCTGTTAATAGATGTAATAGACATAGCTTACCTGAAGCAGACCTCAACAGACATTGTCCCCAAGGCATTATCTGGTCTTTTAGCTGTAAAAGAACAAACAGGCATTGTGTAAATTAAAACATAAAAGTAGGGAGAAAGATATTTCAACAATTTAATGAATTTGAAAAAAAATTACAAATCAAAAGTGGAATTCAAAAATATATAATCTAGTACCTCAATAAAAAAAAGGCGAGGTACAGAGAAAATGGTAATATATATATATATTACTTTATATGAACCATTTTACATTTTCACTCTAGGTCCTCCCCATTTATAATCAATATTTCATACATATTTACAAAAAAAATAAAAAATACGGGCCAGATTCAGAAAGATGAGCACATCTTTCTTCTGGCGTAACGTATCTCCGTATCTCCGATACGTTACGCCACTGTAACTTTGGGCGCAAGTTCTGTATTCAGAAAGAACTTGCGCCCTTATTTACGGCGGCGTAACGTATGTGTTGCGGTGTAAGGCCGCGTAATTCAAATGGGGATGTTGGGGGAGTGTTGCATTTAAATTTGCCTTGACCCCGCGTTTTTTACGTTTTTTTTTAACGGCGCATGCGCCGTCCGTAAAATATCCCAGTGTGCATTGCGCCAAAATACGCCGCAAGGACGTATTGGAATCGACGTGAACGTAAATGAGGTAAAGCCATATTCGCGAACGACTTACGCAAATGACGTAAAAATTTCAAAACTCGGAGCGGGAACAACGGCCATACTTAACATTAGCTACGCCTCATATAGCAGGGGTAACTATACGCCGAAAAAAGACGAACGTAAATGACGTGAAAAAATGCGCCGGCGGGACGTACGTTTCTAAATCGTCGTATCTACCTAATTAGCATATTCCTCGCGTAAACATACGGAAGCGCCACCTAGCGGCCAGCCTGAAATTGCAGCCTAAGATACGACGGTGTAAGACACTTACACCTGTCGGATCTTAGGGATATCTATGCATAACTGATTCTCTGAATCAGGCACATAGATACGACCTCCCGCACTCAGAGATACGATGGCGTATCAGGAGATACGCCGTCGTATCTCTTTTCTGAATCTGGCCCTAGGTTATTAATATTTTTTTACTTAAATAAATTGATTAATTCTATTTTTACATATTTTATTATTTTTGTATTATTATATTCATGCTCATCATGTAATATTAACTAATATTATTTATATGAATACTGATCACATTTTTTCTAATCAATCTTATGCCGCGTACACACGACCGTTTTCATGTCCTAAAAAAAACGAAATTTTTCTCGACGTGATTCTTGTCAAGCCTGCCTTGCATACACACGATCGTGAAAAAAAAATGCTCGAGCAAAGCGTGGTGACATACAACACGTACAACAACACTATAAAGGGGAAGCTCCATTCAGATGCCGCCACCCTCGGGCTGCTTTTGCTAATTTTTGTTACAGCGTGACAAATGTGCTATCTCCATTACAAACGCTAGTTTTACCAGAACGAGCGCTCCCGTCTCATAACTTGCTTCTGAGCATGCACGTTTTTTTCCCGGCGTTAAAGCCTACACACGACTGTTTTGCACAACGTCAAAAACGACGAAAAGAATTAGAGCATGTTCTAAATTTTTAATGCCCATTTTTCACGATGAGAAAAATGCTCTGGAGCCTACACACGGTCGTTTTTAATGACCAATTTAAAAAATTGCATTAATAACAATTGATTTATAGAGATTGTCCGTGATCAGTGAACTACATAAAATAACCTTTTGTGCCCATACTATTATTCTCCCTTTCGCTAACACAGATGCAGCTATTTTTAGTCAGTCTGCAGAGTATATTAATTCACTACAACTTATTAACCACTTAAGACCCGGACCAAAATGCAGGTAAAGGACAGTTTTTGCGATTCGGCACTGCGTTGCTTTAACTAACAATTGCACGTGGCTCCCAAACAAAATTGGCGTCCTTTTTTTCCCACAAATAGAGCTTTCTTTTGGTGGTATTTGATCACCTCTGCGGTTTTTATTTTTTGCGCTATAAACAAAAATATAGCGACAATTTTGAAAAAAATTCAATATTTTATACTTTTTTTTATAATAAATATCCCCCAAAAATATATAAAACATTATTTTTTTTTCTCAGTTTAGGCCGATACGTATTCTTCTACCTATTTTTGGTAAAAAAAATCGCAATAAGCGTTTATCGATTGGTTTGTGCAAAATTTATAGCGTTTACAAAAAAGGGGATAGTTTTATTGCATTTTTATAAAAAAATAAACATTTTTACTAGTTATGGCGGCGATCAGCGATTTTTTTCGTGACTGCGACATTATGGTGGACACTTCGGACAATTTTGACACATTTTTGGGACCATTGTCATTTTCACAGCAAAAAATGCATTTAAAATGCATTGTTTACTGTGAAAATTACAGTTGCAGTTTGGGAGTTAACCACAAGGGGGCGCTGATGGGGTTATGTGTGACCTCATTTGTGTTTCTAACTGTAGGGGGGTGTGGCTGTAGGTGTGACGTCATCGATTGTGGTTCCCTATAAAAGAGAGAATAAGTTCAGTGCTTGTAACCTTTCCTCATAACTAATATCCTCCAGACCCTTTATTAGCTTTGCTGCCCTTCTTTGTACTCGCTCCATTTCCAGTACATCCTTCCTGAGGACTGGTGCCCAGAACTGGACAGCATACTCTAGGTGTGGCTAGACCAGAGTCTAGAAGAGCGGAAAATTTGGTCACCTTGTGATTTGGCACCCTCTCAGCTCCTAGGACACCACTCAGCTCAGAGATAATTAGTACTTTACCTTCTCTCATGTGAGTGGATACTGTTTGTTATCATTAAAGTGTTTGATTTATACATTCAGAGGTGCTCCTCTCCTTGTTTACCTTAAGTTTACCTTAGAAAGGAACTGAACTATGGAAGCCATGTCCCATAAAAGCCAACCAGAGGACAAAGAACTAGTGACCAGTATTGCCCATGGAGACTATGCACCTTCAGATAATCTTTCCCCGTCACTGACTTATCATGCCTTGTTCTGAATTGTGTGCCTGTATGGGGGTGGCCATCTTAGTAGAGGCAGGGTTTTGCTTCCTTTAGATCAAAGTCTCCAGCAAAGAGAACAGTGAACAGTGGACAACACTGCAGTGAAATCAAAAAAATCTCACTCCGAATCTCCTGAGACTAGCAGTCACAGGTAGCAATGCCCTTAGATCCCAGAATACAAATATATAGATTTCAAAACAGAAGTTTGGGTTTTCACTAGCTGTAAGCCATAATCATCAAAATTAAAATAAATACATGCTTGAAATATATCTGTGTGTAATGAACCTATATAATATACGAGTTTCACTTTTTGAATTGAATTACTGAAATAGCTTGAAATTGTTTGAAATCTTAACACTTATTTAAAATCAAGTATGTAGTGTATATTACACCAACATTGTTACTCACCATGAGGCTCGTCTCTTGCCGTGATGGTAAAATCAAAATGATTGCATTCACTTTCTTTCTCTGTCACTATTTCATAGTATACTGCTGTCACCTGCACATAGTGATATAAGTTAAAAACACACTTAATTTAGCTTAGTGGTAGGAATGAACTGAACACCCCCCCGGTTCAGTTCGAAGTAGAACAGGCAAAAAATGTGTTAACACCGTTGACGTCTATGGGACACGAACATGAAAAATAAAGTGCTAATTTTAAAGGCTTATATGCAAGTTATTATCCTAAAAAGTGTTTAGGGACCCGGGTCCTGCCTCAGGGGACATGTATCAATGAAAAAAAAAGCTTTAAACACAGACATTTTTTTCAGGAGCAGTGATTTTAATAATGCTTAAATGAAACAATAAAAATGTAATATTCCTTTAACCCCCCTGACGGTAAACCCGAGCGCGACTCGGGGTTGGTTTTACATGTTAGGATCGGCAAACCCGAGTCACGCTCGGGCTGGACGGGCTTACCTTTCGCTGGATCCACAGGCTTGGTTTACTCACCTTGTCCCTGGATCCAGCGATGCCACCCGCTGTGTGAGCGAGCGGGACCTCCTCGCTCGATTCACAGTCCCCGTGTGACGCCGATCTCCGTTCCCTGCGACGTTACGACGCACGGGGACGGAGAACGGCGCCAAATTCAAAAAAGTAAACAAACACATTACATACAGTATACTGTAATCTTATAGATTACAGTACTGTATGTAAAAAATACACACCCCCCTTGTCCCTAGTGGTCTGCCCAGTGCCCTACATGTACTTTTATATAATAAAAAATGTCATTTCTGCCTGCAAACTGTAGATTGTCCAAAAGTGTCCCTTTATGTCAAAAATGGTTTTAGATCAGCTAGAAAACAGCGATAATAAATTATAATCACTTGCAGAATTGTGCGATAGCGATTTGCGGGGAAATTCGTCATAAAAAAAATAAAATAATGACAGCGACAATTCTGCAACTGCAAATTTCAGTGATTTTGAGTTGATTACATTATTGAATAATTTTTATTATAATTATATTATTATTTGTTATAATTATTTATAATTATTTATTATATTATAATTTATAATTTTGTTTTAAAAAAAAAAATCATACCCGGGATGCCTACAAGACTCTTGCTTGGTCAGATTTAAGTGAGTTATTTCTAAAAATTACAGGCCTACAGTATAAAACGCCAATTTCCTTGCAAAATAAATGTACCGCTTTTGGTACGTAATTCCAGACAGAATCATACCGCCAGGGAGGTTAAATATTGTGCCTTGGGGTCCCCTTAGTCTTCCTGTAAAGTAGTGTATCTTTCCCATGTTTATAACAGTAACGCAACAAAATGACCACCAAAGGAAATGTTTTTGTTCAAAATTGCTTGCAGCTGTAATGTATTGCCGGCTCCCAGCAATATACATAAAAAATAATTGAAAAAACGGCGTGGGTCCCCCCCCCCCCAGTCCATACCATGCTCTTCGGGTCTAATATGGATATTAAATGGAACTCCACTCCCAATTTTTTTTAAAAAAGGGCGTGAGGGTTCCCCCCAAAATCCAGGCCCTTCAGGTCAGGTATGGATTTTAAGGGGAACCCCGTGCAAAAAATATGGCACAGGGGTCCCTCAAAATCCATACCAGACCCTTCAGGTTTAGTATGGATTTTACAGGGAACCCTGTGCAAAATGTAAAAAAAAATGGTGTGGGGGTCCCCCCAAAATCCATACACTGTTTCATCCACTGACTGACACCAAAGATGAGGCACAATTCCTCCCGCTGACACCAACAACGGGGTACAATTCCTCCCAATGACACGAATGATGGGGCACAATTCCTCCCAATGACAAGGTACAATTTCCGCCAGTGACACAAACTTTGGGGCACTATTCCTCCCACTAGCACCAATGATGGGGCACAATTCCTCCCACTGACAGCAACAATGAGGCATTAATCCTCCCCAAATACCAAAGATGGGGCATTGTTTACTTCCACCGAAGGAAGAACATTTTCTACTTCTACTTGCCACAATCTAGCCTCCTAAAGTCTGAAAGACAATAAAATGGCCCATTGTTTAGAAGGTTTGGAGAACACTGCTCAAGTGAACATTATCTACACATGTTCTTCTTCCCCAGGAGGAAACACTAAACTATGTTGAGGTGTTCTTGTGAGTCTACACCAGCCTTTCTCAACCCTTCGGAAAAATGTTCAGGTCCCAGGGAACCCCTGCTAAACCAAATTGATTCAAACTAATCAATTGGGGGTCAATGGGCAAATGCCCCTTACATTGGTGGTCAGTGGGAACAATGCCCATTACACGGGTGGTCAGTGCGAAGAATGCCTCTTACCATGGTGATGCGTGTGAGGAATGCCCATCTTTATAGACAGCTGAAAAGATCCCTGGTGTCGTTCAGCTAGGTCTGCCAAGTGGCACTGGCACAGAATTATGCAGACACCATCAAATTGGAGGTCAATTGGCTTGGCTTAAGGAAGCCCAAGCAGGCGTGACCGGATGTGCAAGGTGTGAGTGTGTGAGGAGTGAGATGTCCGTGTGAGCTCGAGCTGCCTCGCTCCAGCCCCCCCCCTCCCCCTCTGCGTGGGAGTCCTCCTTTCAATGCCTGAGCAGCGTGCATCCTACACTGCATAGGATAGCACAGTGAACAGCTAAAAATCTTACCTACTCCAATGCCTTCCTACAGCAGCAGCTGTTGACATCGTGGAGCCGTCAGAACTCAGCTGGGTCCCCCCTCCTGGTTCCCCCTCCTTCGTGCGGCGTCTGAGGGGAATCCTGTCTGTATCCTCTGCACACTGCATTCTCAGCTGGGAGATCAGGTGACTAGCAGCTCCGTACTAGTCTCCCCCCCCCCTCTGCACAGAGACTCTTTCATCTCACTAACAATAGCAGAGATCCTACACTGCACAGCATAACTTGTCTGGATGGAGGAGTGAGTGTACAGCCAGGGAGTAGCTGTGTATGTCCCCTCTTCTCACAGTATTTTGTTGAACCAGCTGAACGCTGATAGTGTGCTCTGTGCTCTGAGTGAAGGAGGGAAAGAAAAAAAAAAGACACAGCTGTTGAAATATTTGCCTGATCTTTCTTATTCTTGGCTTCAGTTTATAAAAGTACTTTTTATTGAAAGCACAAAGGTATTGAAATCCAGATTTCTCCCCCGCTCTGCTCTGTCCCTATGAGATTCAATATAAATACTTCAGGACACCGGGACTTTTTCTCCTCGGACAGGTCACGTGAGTAACGGATTATAAAATAAATGCTACTGGAACTGAAATGTCGATGGAATGCTAGCGCTATTGCTGAGCTGATACTTATGCCTCTCTCGTTTTTTTCTCCTGTTGATGGCTCTCAAAAAAGCTACATGAAGTAGCAGGCAACAGTGCACAGGACTGGAGGGAACTTGTGTAAGCACAGTAGCAGTAGTAGAAACAGCTTAAAATAAGAGCCACTAAAGTATTTTGTGTGAGGGTACAATGAGCATTGACTGGTGACCGTTGGTGATTATTTTTGAGTGGATTGGTATACCAGGAACACTATTGAAAAAGAAAAGGGGGGAAGGAAAAAAGTTATTTTCCTTTTTTTTTTTGGCCCTATCTCTCTGAAGAATGGCAGCAACCACAAAAAAGGGACAGTCTAACCAGGAGAGTGGATGCCCTCAAATAACACGTGCGGCCAAGGATAAGGAGAAAGCAGCGCAGGTGGCTGCAGCGGTGGCGGCAGCTAAATTGGAACAGTCTCCACATATTTTGGTAAAGTCACCTGGAAAAGTGGCTCAGCACCCACAAACACAGGTTAAAAATCAAATAGGGACAGCAACAGATAGGAAAAGTGGTGGGCAAGGCTCATCAGTTCCCAAAATAAAAAAGAACCTGGTGGTGGAGCCCCAAGGGGGGGGTGCAATGGCATCAGCAAAAACTTTTGCAGAAGTCTCCTCAGCAAATACAGTTGATGACCCCAGGCGGGAGGAAGAGCCAACATTGAAGGAGATATTAAGCGCCATAAACGCATGTAGGGGGTCACTGAATAACTTGTCCGATCAGATAAAAGAAATAAAGGGAGAATTAGTGATAATGGGCCAGGAACTGCAAAAGACTGTACAAAGGGTAACATCAGTGGAAGAGAGAGTGAGCCAAGTAGAGGATGAGGTGCATACATTAAAACAACAGATGCAAGAATTAAAGGAACAAAATGGATGGCAGGCATTCAAACTTGATGAAATCGAAAACAGGTTACGTAGAAACAATATTCGGGTGGTGGGCCTCCCGGAACACAGTGAGGGTACTGACCCCATAGGGTTCTTTGAGAAATGGTTCGGAGAAACTTTTGGGGAAGATGCCTTTTCACCACTTTTTGCAATAGAAAGGGCCCATAGAGTCCCGTTCAGAGCACACCTCAGGGATGGACATCCCCGGCCCCTACTCTTGAAGTTTCTTAATTTTACTGATAAAGCAGCAGCATTGCAAAAAGCAAGAGAAAAAGGAGACATATTCTACAATGGTTCAAGGATCTCATTATTCCCAGATTTTTCTCCAGAACTTAGTAAACGTAGGGCGGAGTTTATGCCTATTAAACGTAACCTGTTAAAGAATAAAATCAAATATGCGCTATTGTATCCAGCACGTCTAAGAATAATGACTGTAGAAGGCCCCCAATTTTTCGATACACCAGGAAAAGCAGCACAGTGGCTGGAACAGAATAAAGCACAGGAAACTATGAGCTGATTGACTGGATATTATGGAGTATACTGAATAAGGGTTATAAATTGGGAATGTAATGAGGGGGAGGGGGGGGTTCGGGTTTTTTTTTTTTTTTTTTTTTTTTTTTTTTTTTTTTTTTTTTTTTTTTGGGGGGGGGGGGGGGGTTGGGAATTTTTTTTTTTTTTTTTTTTTTTCTTTTTGGGGGGTTTTTTGGAATAAGAAGGAATTATTTTTTGAAATACCAAGGAGGAAAGGAATAGAAAAGCAAATGCACTTTAAACACATATTAAGAATTAATACTAAAAATAGAAGTTAGGATATGGATAGACATATAATGGGGTAGGGGGAAGCTGGGGGGGATGAAAAGAAATATATATTTATATTCACACGTTAATATGTGTGCACATTAAATAAGAAATAAGAAACCCACTGCTTGTGGGGGGAGAGGGGGAATTTACAATTTTTTTTTTTTTTTTTTTTTTTTTTATTTATATATACACATTTTCTCTTTTTATATATATATATATATGTGTGCGGGTGTGTGTGTGTATGTATGTGTATATATATATATGTATGTGTATGTATATATACATACACAATTTTTTTTTATTTATTTATTATTTTTTTTTTTTTTTGTTTTTCTTTTTTTTTTTTTTTTTTTTTTTTTTTTTTGGAGCGGGTGTTGGGGAGGTGTTCGCACGGGACCATGACAGATATGGGTGATAAGGGTAATGTAAGGGAAGGATGGAAGGAAGAGGTCACAGGTATAGCCCTAAGGGTTGGCCTAGATAGGCAAGGGGGGAGGGGGGAGGGGGGGGCAAAATTATATCAAAGCACAGGTATCACGTATCACTTATTAAGCACAAGAGAAGGAAATGTACTTGAAGGTACATTTAAATGCTTTTTTTCCCTAGGTATATTCAAAAATTGTATACACATTTTTTTTTTCCTTTCTTCCTTTTTTCTTTTTCTCTTATATATGATGTTAAGGGATTTTTTCTGTTTGATATGCCTGGATGGGTATGAGACCTAAAATGATAAATATAGGCTCCTGGAATGTGCGGGGGATGGGGGACCCAGGGAAAAAAGCCGCAATTTTCACTACTCTGGAGGGGTATGGGGTGGAAGTAATATGTATTCAAGAGACCCACTTGACTAAAGAAACAAAGTTAAAATTGGTCAATAAAAAAAAATATCAAAGCCAGTACCATTCTGTCCACTCTTCTTACTCTAGAGGAGTGAGCATAATGGTAAAGACAGGCGTATCATTTGCATGTATAGAGTCTAGAATAGATGAACTGGGTCGCTATATTTTTTTGCACTGTTTGATAGAAAAGGTACCATATGTACTGGCGAATATCTATATACCTCCTCCCTTTAAGATGGAGGTCTTGTATAAATTAACAGAATTTGTGGTAAACAAGGTAAATATTCCGGTATTAGTGGTTGGAGACTTAAATAACGTGCTAAATAGAACAATGGATAGATTTCCACCGGGGACACAGAGCCCAGGGGAAGGAGAAGGGCATCTAAGTCAATTTTTGAAAGAGGTTGGGTGGTGGGATATTTGGAGGGTGAAATATCCAGATACGCGGCAGTACTCCTGCTTTTCAAGTACATATTCTACATTATCAAGAATAGACATGGCCCTGGGAAACTGTGCAAGTTTACAGGCAGTTAGTAAGATATCCTACTACCCAAGAGGGGTTTCTGATCATTCTCCTCTGGTGCTGTCACTGAGCACAGGGAAAAAACGTTCTCCAAGTAATTGGAAAATAAGTCCCTTTTGGCTAGAAGTGATAGGGAAATCAGAAGAAATTGGAATCAAATTAAGGGAATTCCTGGATTTCAACACAGGGACAGCACCAGAGGGAGTGGTGTGGGACGCCCTGAAGGCGTTCCTCAGGGGTATATTGATCCAGCAGGTAACTAAGATCAAGAGGAACTCTAGGGAATGGGAGGAGAAAATCAGGGAAGAGGTTCTAGAAGCAGAAAAGCAATATGTGGAAAATCCAACATTGACTAAACAACGGTTATGGTTGGAGAAGCAACAGGAATATAAGCTGGTGATCAACAAGAAAGTTGAAAATAAGCGCCTATTCCAGGAGCAGAGCGCTTTTTCTGAAGGGGAAAGTGTGGGCCATACTCTGGCCCTCCTAGCGAAAACTAATACGGCGCCCTCTAACATTCCCGCAGTTAGGACGGTAGGAGGTGGGATATCATCTGAAATATCGGTAATAGTGGACACGTTTGCAGTATATTATAAAGAGCTCTATAGATCAAAAAAGGGGGAAGATAAAGTGCAAATGGAAGAATTCTTTAGAGAAATAGGAACCCCAGTTCTATCAGAGGAGGATAGAAATGCTATGGAATCCCCAATTACATTACTGGAATTACAACAGGCAGTTAAAGGACTGTCTAATCAAAAGTCCCCAGGGCCGGATGGCCTACCAGCAGAGATTTATAAGCAATACGGTGAGGTGCTGCTCCCGGAATTGCTAAAAACGCTGAATTGGGCGATAGAAGGAGGAAGGCTACCCACTTCAATGCAAGAAGCAATTATTATAGTGCTCCAGAAGGAAGGAAAGGATCAACTAGATACATCATCTTATAGACCGATATCTTTGCTCTGCTCAGATGTAAAAATCTTGGCTAAGGTACTGGCAACGAGAATAAACAAATTTATTCAGAAATTAATACACCCAGACCAGTCTGGATTTATTCCAAATAGGTCCACGAGTATAAACATAAGAAGGCTGTACCTAAACCTACAGACCCCGACGGAGAATGCGGGAGATAGGATAGATCTATCATTAGATGCCACCAAGGCCTTTGATAGTCTGGAGTGGGACTATCTCTGGTACACTCTGGAGAAGTTTGGGTTTGGTCCATCCTGTATTAAATGGATAAAGCTACTGTATAACTCCCCAAGGGCTAAAATAAAAATAAATAATGAAGTTTCACAGTCGTTTGAATTGGAGAGGGGAACGAGACAGGGATGTCCACTGTCCCCTCTCCTTTTCGCCTTGGCAATTGAGCCCTTGGCAACTGCTATTAGAGCTAGACAGGAAATACAGGGGTTCCAGAGAGGAGCAGAGGAGGAAAAAGTCGCGCTATATGCGGACGATATCCTCCTTTTCTTGGGCAACTCTACAACCTCCCTTAAAACTGCAGTTCAAATAGTAGAAGCGTTTGGACGATTCTCGGGCCTAGTGATAAACTGGGAAAAATCAACACTCTTACCAGTGGATTCGGTAAGCAATATGGATGGGATAGGAATCCCGCAATTAAAAATTGGGGAGAAGATGGAGTATTTGGGCATCGTGGTAACACGTAACCCAGAACAATTTATAAATAATAATTTAGTGCCACTTTTGGGCAAACTTAAACGCAAAGCGGATGTATGGGGACACTTGCCACTGTCGGTGGCCGGACGTAGCAACCTTATTAAAATGATCTGGATGCCACAATTGCTGTATATACTTCACAACTCCCCAGTGTGGATTGATAACCGATGGTTTAAAAAGATAGAGACCCTCTTTAGGACCCTAATCTGGAAAAAGGGAAAGGCAAGGATCAGTCTCCGAACACTGCAACTGCCAACAGACAGAGGAGGGCTATCGGTCCCGCATCCGTATAGCTATTTTTTGGCGGCGCAGTTGCAGCATTTGGGGGGATGTAGCATAGAGGGGGGAGGTAATGCAAGTGGGAAAATGATACTAAGAGGGTCTCCTCATAGATCGGTAATAGAGACCTTAGAGGCCAACTCTTTCTCGGTAAAAAGTCCAACAGTAAAGATGATGGTAAGAATATGGCAAGTGGGAAAACTTGCCTTGGGCTATAAAGGATTAACAGAATACTCCCCACTATGGGAAAATAATAACTTAAAAGAAATTTTGGCTATGGGAAAATTAAAAGAATGGGATAAATGTGGGATAACCAGAGTGGCACAACTCTACACAGACTGCACATTAAAACCCTTCTCAGAGCTAAGTCGGGAATATGGCATCCCAAATTCTATGTTTTTTGCCTATTTACAGGTTAGACACGCATTACAAGCCCAATTTAAATTACAGCCGGTAAGATGGCAAAAGCTCACGCATCTCCAAAGACTAATTAAGACGGGGGTCATGAAAGGTCTTATATCAGAATTGTACGAACGGATCAGCGATCAGTTAATAGGAAAAGAGAAGCTGAGCAAGAATAAACAGAGATGGGAGGAGGATATTGGACTCATAACAAATGACCAATGGGACAGGATACTGGAACTAGGGACAGTGGTTTCATTAGCCCCCTCACAACGGGTTTCTCACTTGTTCCTCCTCCACAGGGTCTACTATACCCCCAAGAAATTATATGGATTTGGATGGAAGTCAGATGACAAATGTCCTAGATGTCAAAATACAGGGGATCTCATCCACATGATGTGGAAATGCCCAAAACTGCATAGATATTGGGCTAAGATTCTGGACATTATAAATGCAACTTTTGGAACTACTCTGGAACTTGAAGCCAGGGTTTGTCTATTAGGATGCATTGAAGAGAGAATGGGGCAGAGGGATATATTAGTAGCAGTTATAAGATGCCTGTTTCAGGCGAAGGAAATTGATCGCACTAAAATGGCAAGCACAAAATCCACCCACAGTAGAGGAATGGTTTAACGTAATGAATAGCACAATTGGGAAGGAAAGGGGAACATGGATTAGAAGGGGCAACCTCAAAAAATTTAATGCAATATGGGAGCACTGGTTATGTAAAATAGGCCGCTCACTTTAATCAGGGAAAGTTAGGTAAAGAATAATCTAAGGAAAGGAACAGAACCAAAAAACGTGTATGCACTTTAAAAGTAAGATAGGAGGGAGGGAGGGTTGGGAATGGGATTGAAGGAAATTTTTAACCTATGTAATGAATTTTTTGTATGCACATATAATGCACTGAATATAGAATATGGATGTGTATGTTTCTGTTTCTCTGCTATATATGTATGGAAACAATAAAAAAAAAGTATTGAATTTAAAAAAAAAAAAGGAAGCCCAAGCAACCTCTGGAGGAACCCAAGGTTTACATGGAACCTTGGTTAAGAATGGCATTAATCGAAAAGATTAAATCTCCACTTTGTCCGAATTCTGAAATTTTCAATTTCTGTGTTTCTTTTTCCTTTTTTTTTCTATATCTTACTACTTATTCGGGTTACAGTTCATATGTAAGCTCAACCAAGTTGGATAACTTTACTAATATTAATTATTCACTTATTAGTTAATTTTTTGTTTATTATTGAATCTCGTAGAGGCGGAAAATTGTTATGTGCTCTTGCAATGTGATGTCCCCTTTCAATTGAGATATCAACCTTACAAACGGTTACTTAATTCTGATTTATTCATTGTAATTTTACATTTCTTGAAATAATATATGTCACTGTTTGAAAAACTTACACGTATAATATACTTGTATATGAAAATTAATATACCAATAAAAACTATTGAAACAAAAAAAAGAATGGCAGGTCAATACATTTGGTGGTGGTACTGGAAGACTACACATTTCTCCACAGATTTTTTTGTGTTACTCTTAATGCACTAAAAAAAAACTTCCACGCTTTTCTGTAAAGATATAAATTGGCAATTGACAAATATTCATAAACTCCATAAACTCACCGTTAGAGAAGCTCGCCCCTTCCCCTTCGCCTTCACCACAAAATCACTATTTATGTTTGTCTGCAGGGAGAAAAGATATACAATTTCATCATGGTTATATTCTAGATGTAATCGCTTTACCATCTGTTATCCACCACTTATGGAGACCCCTCTGCTCAAACGTGCTCCATCATGTGAGTCCACATCGGTCACTCATTATTAGCCTTAAATTGGTTCTAGAGTCAATATGTTTTTTTGTTTACCCTAAATACATTCCCTGCATTAAGGGAAAAAATGCCCCACTAATTGTTCTAACCACCCACAACCATTGAGTAGGCTCCAACAGTCTGAGGTGGAAACTTTAATAATCTGAGTTTTAAATATTTATCCTCTCAGCCAATCACTGATTAGCTAGCCCAGTGGTCATAGTTAATACCTGTTTGGATATTTTTTTTTTTTTTACAGTTTTCTAGAAGTTATTTTCTCCTCTTTTCTAACTCAGTGATCTCCAAACTCTAAAAAAAATTCCCAAAGGAAAACACTGCGCCAAATGAATTATGATTATAATATACAAATAATATGTGATAAATTAATATTAACTAGCTGCCAGTACCAAAAAAATTGTGATACAAAAATTCCTTAAACATGTGAAAAATACAGTACAGTGCTCAAAATATTAAGTGAAATAAGTATATAAGATTGATCCTATATATGACAATGATAAGGAGGAAAAAACATCTCACAGTGGCAGTTCATAAGGGTAATTCATGTGAAGAAACCAGTGAAATTACACAAGAAAACATATGTGAAAAAGAAAAAAATCCCCAAAAAATAAAAGGGACATGAAAAAAATATCAATCTTTGCAGAATGAATCAGTCCTTAGGGGGTTAAATCCACATATTTGGATTTAACCCCCTAAGGACCGATCTCCAAACTCTGACTTGTGTGGATGCAGCCCTTTGCTTGTCTTTATCAGGCACAGGGTAGTATTCCTCCCACTGACACCAAAGATGGGGTGCAATTCCTCCCAATGACACCAATGATGAGGTACAATTTCCCCCAGTAATACAAACTTTGGGGGCACTATTCCTCCCACTAACACCAATGATGGGGCACAATTCCTCCCACTGACAGCAGCAATTCCTCCCAAATACCAAAGATGGGGCATTGTTTACTTCCACCTGCCACAATCTAGCCCCCCTAAAGTCTAAAGGACAGTAAAATGGCCATTTGATTAGAAGGTTTGAAGACCACTGCTCTAAGTGAACATTAATTACACATCTCCGGTTGGTGAGAATACTGCTCCAACACTTGCTTCAGCTACTCCCTGTGGTCCCTGGTAATAAGGTGGTTGGTCTCTTAGTGGCAACAGCTTCCCCTCTACCTCCGACCATGACAGGTTCTCCATCCGGCAGAAACGTCACTTCTGGTTGGACTGCAAGCCGCAGTCCCAACCCTGCGCTGTTTTCTTGCTTTTGGATAGGCCCTCAGACAGCCTAGCAGCCAGATGTCCCCAGAATAGGCCTCAGGCTCTGGCCTAGCAGCCCAGGGCAGCCCACCACACGTCCACCCAGACAGCCATCCAGGTGGAACAGAACACCGATCACCTCACCCCACCCAAATAAAATCGGCTCTCCCAGCAGGCCAAGGGACCCAAGAAAATCCCTGCCCATTGGCTGAGACACACTTTTTATTCCTGATCTGTCCTTGCAATGCCCTTATCTTATCTAATGTCACCAGGTACCTGGCCACTTAGCGACAGAAGAGAGACATGCAGCAATTCCAGAATTAGTGTAAAATCATTTGATCTCCTAACAACTGGTCAAGGCAGCTTCCGCCTGGCAACTAAATTTAACAGCATACCTCCCTAAACATCAGGGTGCTACATCTTCTTTTGGCTATACCAGAATTATGGATGTAGCGCCCTGCTCCTGATGACCAGGCGCTATGTTTACATTTAGGTAGTTATGCTTAGACTTTGTTTGATTGAAACTAAATCAGCCTTGGTTCCGGCTATAGCTGTGTTTGAAGAAATTCCCACTGTTGCCTGTAGGTGGCGTTACCACCCCAGGCCAATGTTGGAATACAAGCAGGCCAGAGTGTATTGGGTGCTTTCCCCCGGGAACAGCCCAGTGGAAGTGGTCTCTCCACTGGGCATGCTGGGGAAAGGTACTTAAGGGGGCAGACGCCATATTTTGGGGCTCTTTGCCTCGTGGCCCTCCTGGCTCGAGGTATGTGATGGTCGATTTTCAGCCGTGGGGCCACGTTGGCCCCAGGCTGCATCCCTGCCACGCAGACCCAGTCATGCTGACTGGGGCCTGCACTTTATAGGTGATCCTGCGCATCCTAAGAAGCCACTCAATGGAGGAAACCAGGGAAGGACCTGTCCTGGAGAGGACCAAGAGGAAGGCTGGTATCTCGGGGAAGGCCTGGTGACTTTATTGGAGGATGCACCGAAGCCTATGTTACTTTACAGTGTGCCAGGTCGGCTTAAAGGCTCTAAACTGTAAGGTTGAATGTTCGAATACTAAATCCTGTGGCAGAGGATTATTGAACAGTTCAATTTCATCGCACTAAAGTCTGTGGCAGAGACTGTTATTCTTTCTTTTTTGTCCGTGCATCACCCCGGCTGCTAGGCCGGTGAGAGGGGCCTATCCGGGTGAGCAATACCCACTTGGAGGAAAGTGGTGAGTGTGACTTTTGAAGCTTAAAAGCTCCCCAGTGATCTGCATCGAGTGCCTGAACCTTCCCCTGACCCTCCATCCCTCTATCTGTGCAAGTTTGTGTGAAATAAAGCTTAAAACGGGGGTTCACCCAAAAACAAAATTCTAACATTACATACCGTTTTATCTATATTTTCACCGCGGCTTCCAGGTATGTAATCTCCGGGACTGGGCGTTCCTAATTGATTGACATGCTTCCGACCGGCGCATACAGCGCGTCACGAGTTGCCGAAAGAAGCTGAGCGTCGGTGCGCAGGCGCTGTATAGAGCCGACTCACAGTCCGGCTTCTTGCCGCAACTCGTGACGCGCTGTATGCGCCGGTCGGAAGCATGTCAATCATTTAGGAACGCCCAGTCCCGCAGATTACATACCCGGAAGCCGCGGTGAAAATATAGATAAAACGGTATGTACGGCAATATAGTTAAAAAGGTCATTATCACAACTCGGCTCAATGTAATGTTAGAAATTTTTTTTTGGGTGAACCCCCGCTTTAACAAAAAGGATTTGCGACTTGTGTGGATATTGAGGTTTCTATAGACTCTCATCCCCTAGACAACGAATGGTGAGGTAACGTGCAGGCCCAAATTTAAACCAGCAGCTCCTTCGGGGGAAGTGCTACATGGACTATTTTCTTTATTTTTGCTGAAGATAGCTCCTCTTGTTTGCTTGTCTTGATTGTCCAAAAAAAGACAGTGGATACTTTTACAAGCTACTGGCTGAGGATTCGAGTCTCTCCTTATTAAAATATGCTGTATATACAGTATTAGCCAGATTCAGTAAGACTTACGACGGCGTATCAGTAGATACGCCGTCGTAAGTCCGAATCTGCGCCGTCGTATCTTTAAGCGTATTCTCAAACTGAGATACGCTTAAATGTTGCTAAGATACGACCGGCGTAAGTCTCCTACGCCGTCGTATCTTAGCTGCATATTTATGCTGGCCGCTAGGGTCGTGTACGTCGATTTACGCCTAGAATATGCAAATGAGCAAGATACGCCTATTCATGAACGTACTTGCGCCCGATACGCCGTTTACGTAAGGCGTTTTTCAGGCGTAAAGATAAAACACCAAAAAGATGGCGCAGCCAATGTTAAGTATGGACGTCAGAACAGCCGTCGAATTTCACGTTGTTTACATGGTTTGCGTAAGTCGTACGTGAATGGGGCTGGGTGTAGGTTACGTTCACGTCGAAAGCATTGACTATTTGCGACGTGATTTTGAGCATGCGCACTAGGATACGTCCACGGACGGCTAATGCGCCGTTCGTTAGACGCGTCATTTACGCGGGGTCACGATTCATTACCATACAACACGCCCACTACCAGCCTACTTTGAATTACTCGGGCTTACGCCGGCCCATTTAAACTACGCCGCCGTAACTTAGGACGCAAGTTCTTTGTGAATACAGTACCTGCCTCTCTAAGTTACGGCGGCGTAGTGTATCTGAGATACGCTACGCCCGCACAAAGTTAAGCCAGTCTTTCTGAATCTGGCTAATTTTGTGTAAATAATATATATATATATATATATATATATATATATATATATATATATATATATATATATATATATATATATATATATATATATATATATATATATATATATATAGTATATTAACACATATACACAGAGTTTAAGGTTCTCATACTATAAATAAAAATAACATGGCATTGCAAATACTGCCTACAAAGTCCTTGCATGGGTCTTACCTCATCAGATCGAGCATTTAGATTACTTTGCAGATTAAGGCGGTATTTAGAAGGGTCTTTCCTCTCTGGAAGGTTAACGGATACATCCATGTCCAACACCATCTTATTTTCCCTGGCCTCTTGGTACTTAGCCAAAGCTTCAAACAGCACGACGATTGTCTAGAAATAGGCAGATGAGACAGGTGTTATTGTTTGAGTTACAAGGCAAAAGGTGTAAATTGCTGAGGAAGGAGTGTAAATAATGTAATAGTTTCATGTTAAAATTTTTACAGCAATTAGTAAACTATTTGGATGAGTAGCAAAACTTCTTTAAACATTACAGGACGAATCCAGTTGAATTTGACTAACTACTACTAGATCAGCCTTTCTCAACAAGGATTTTTTGAAACCTTAAAGTGGATGTAAACCCAAATGTTTTATTATTATTTTTTTATGTCACAATGTACAGTATAAGATTTCCTATCATCTGTGCCCAGTCTTGCCACACAGAGTTAATCCAGCTCTGAGCAATCCTCTTTTATTGTTCAGTGAAATAAAACGGACTTGCAGAGAAAAACCTTAGTCTGTTCCGCCCCCTTGCTGTGAGTGACAGGATATTTACACTCATTAACTAGCCTGGACACAGGCATTTTTTTTCAATTTCCACCCCCACTCCTTTTCTGAAGTCATGTGGTTACTTTCTGGATTTTGACTGGATGTTAGTGATCATAGCAGAAGTCAATTAGTGACATCACGACTCCACCCACCGAGCTCCAGACAACAGATCCACCCACAGAATCTGCAGTTTTTCAGTTCTTATAACAGACAGAGGGGAGATATTTGACAGGTAAGGATACATGCAGGAGGCATCTATATCCTTATAGATCAGCACTATGGCAGTAGTTTAGAATGGATGAGAGTGGGTTTACATCCACTTTAAGCTTCCTCTAGAGATTGCTAGGGGTTCCTTCAGCAGGGAACAGTGTCTGAATGATCTTCTCCTTAATGGTGCCTGCATAGTTTTGGCAGGACACAAATTTGTCATTCTTGTGAAAAAAGTAACCACCACATTAAACTTTCTCGAAAAGAATTGCTAGGGGTTTCATGAGCAAGGAATAGTTTCCTACTGATTTTCGTCCTAATGGTGCCTGAATTGTTTTGGCAGATCACAACCGTGTCATTCTAATAGAAAAAGTTGAGCCTCGCCTTGTGTCTCTCAAGTAACCACTAACATCACTGTCAGTGGTGTAAAAAAAGCAATTTTTTAGTTGTCTGTAACAAGGACATTTTTCCCACTGATTACAAAAGTGAGGAGGTCCTTATCCCACCAGTGTGAAGGGCCACTATTCCACTTACTTCCAATGTAAAGCCCCATACACACTATCAGTTTTCCTGATGGTTTTCTCTTCATGTTTACCAAAACCATGTAGTACAAGGACCTGCCTGATTGCATTCAAATTGAAACGCTTAAGGTTTGACCTCATATTAGATGGTTTTGGTAAACCTGAAGAGAAAACCATCAGGAAAACTGATAGTGTGTATGGGGCTTTAGAGGAAACTTCTACCCCGAGAACCATCAAAAGGGGACACTACACTACACTGACTAGAACTGTCACTGTCTATGTATTTTGTCAATTATTATTTGCTTAATGCTTAATTTATTCATGATTATGATTGAAAATAATTTAGCTTTATAGGGCAGGGGGCATTAAAACTACTCTAGGTTCATCTCATCTTTTTTTAGACTCCAGGCAGCTACATAAACACAGAATACTACATTTCTGAATTATTTATAAACATTTTTCAGCAGAGATTCGAATCACGTATGGGTAGGCAGAATGTACCCAAGTTGATCGTCATCATCAGGAGGTGTGCCAGCTAAGCCAGGAAGAGCCGGTGGGCTTCTTGATGATGTAATCATCAATACAGCGGTGCGGGACTGAGAGGTGGCAGAGAACAAGAGGATCTCTGCAGAGCAATGCTGGATCCTCTGGGGGGGGGGGGGGAGTATTAAAAAATCAGCAAAATGGATCACACAGTAAAAGGGAAGTGAAAAAAAAACTACAGCAGAGAAAAATCAGGTGTCTCATTCTGCCAGACTGCTATGTGCCAAGACTGTGTAAATCTCATGATGGATATAATTACAATGGGCCAGATTCTCATACATCCCGCGTTGGCGTAGTGTAAGCCATTTACACCACGCCACCGCAACTTACTGGAGCAAGTGCCGTATTCTCCAAGCACTTGCTCCGTAATTTGCGGCGGCGTAGTGTAAATGGCCTGGCGTATGGCCGCGTAATTCAAAGGGGGTGGCTTGTATTCAAATTAAGGGCGCCCCCGCGCCGATCGAACTGCGCATGCGCCGGGCAGAAAAATAGCCCAATGCGCATGCTCCAGCTCACGACGGAAAACGTCAATGACGCCGACGTGAGCGTCATTGACGTAAAGTCGTATTCGCGAACGACTTAGTAAAACGACGTAACCGACGGAAAAAGATGACGCTGACCCGACGCCATACTTAACATGGCATACGGCGGACTGGCGTAAGGTTACCCCTCATATAGCAGGGGATACCTTACGTTTACGGAAACGACGTAAACGACGACGACGCGGCGCAAATTCGTTTGGGAATCGGCGTGTCAGGCTCATTTGCATAGTCAAATGAGAACTGAACGTAAACGCCACCTAGCGGCCAGTGTCGAATTACATCTGACTTACAAGTGACTTACACCTGTCAGATCTACGCCGTATCTATGCGAAAATGATTCTAGGAATTATACGCATAGATACCCGGGGCCAAAAACAGAGATACGACGGTGTTTCCTGAGATACACCGTCGTATCTCTTTTGAGAATCTGGCCCAATATGTGTAAATCTGGATGGACAGAAATATAAATCCTTTAGCAGTTAAAACATCTTCTAAATTTGTATGTTATCTGTATATATAAATGTTTGCCTAGAGTTCAACTTTAAGCAAGCAGGTATCTGATGTCGTACTCACCTGTGTTGTTCCATACTGCTCGCCATCAACATGCGATCTAATTAGCCATTGAGCAACAGAATCTGCCAGATCATACTCCTCTATTTGCAGGAGAGTCAGCAGGGCGTAAGCTGTAGCCTCCAAAGAAATGTATCTTCCATATTCTTGGCTACTCCAGAATTTACTATCTGGGTCATTCCACTGAGATTTGCCTAAAAGAAAAAAATATTTATTAATTTCTGCTTGTACAATATGATTATTGTGATAACATTATAATTTTAAGGTAAGAAAGAAAGAAAGAAAGACAGAAAACAAATTTAAGAGTAGGGTCCAGTGTTGTCAGGCTTTTGAACTGGCCTCTCCCCATACAAGTCAATGGGTGTCATGGAAACCCTGCGAAGTTCCAAGGCCCATACAGATGTGCAGGTGAAGGGGCGTGCACACACGCCACTAATACTGGCACCAAAATGGCTATTTAAACTGAGATGTTGCACTGGCCAGTTGCTATCTTATCTATAGCATTTCCCGTCTATCATGTGCCAGTTTCCTGTTACCGATCCAGATTGCTTGACCTGGGGATAGCGCTACCAGCCCTAACCTCGGCTTGTCTCTGGAACTTGCTTCTGCCTGGTGACACTATCATTCAGAGACAGCAGGGCATTGAATGATCCCAAACTGCAGACATAAGGGATTCAGGAAATGTACTGCTATCTTTAGTGATTTTTCAGGGTAATGCTTGCACATACAGTGGGGATCGAAAGTTTGGGCACCCCAGGTAAAAATTTGTATTAATGTGCATAACGAAGCCAAGGAAAGATGGAAAAATCTCCAAAAGGCATCAAATTACAGATTAGACATTCTTATAATATGTCAAAAAAAGTTAGATTTTATTTCCATCATTTACACTTTCAAAATTACAGAAAACAAAAAAATGGCGTCTGCAAAAGTTTGGGCACCCTGCAGAAATTATAGCATGCACTGCCCCTTTGCAAAGCTGAGACCTGCCAGTGTCATGGATTGTTCTCAATCATTGTCTGGGAAGACCAGGTGATGTCAATCTCAAAGGTTTTAAATGCCCAGACTCATCTGACCTTGCCCCAACAATCAGCACCATGGGTTCTTCTAAGCAGTTGTCTAGAAAACTGAAACTGAAAATAGTTGACGCTCACAAAGCTGGAGAAGGCTATAAGAAGATAGCAAAGCGTTTTCAGATGTCAATATCCTCTGTTCGGAATGTAATTAAGAAATGGCAGTCATCAGGAACAGTGGAAGTTAAAGCAAGATCTGGAAGATCAAGAAAAGTATCAGACAGAACAGCTCGCAGGATTGTGAGAAAAGCAATTCAAAACCCACGTTTGACTGCACGATCCCTCCAGAAAGATCTGGCAGACACTGGAGTTGTGGTACACTATTCCACTATAAAGAGATACTTGTACAAATATGGTCTTCATGGAAGAGTCATCAGAAGAAAACCTCTTCTATGTCCTCACCACAAAAATCAGCGTTTAAACTTTGCAAATGAACATATAGACAAGCCTGATGCATTTTGGAAACAAGTTCTGTGGACCGATGAGGTTAAAATATAACTTTTTGGCCGGAATGAGCAAAGGTACGTTTGGAGAAGAAAGGGCACATAATTTAATGAAAAGAACCTCTGTCCAACTGTTAAGCATGGGGGTGGATCAATCATGCTTGGGGTTGTATTTCAGCCAGTGGCACAGGGAACATTTCACGAGTAGAAGGAAAAATTGATTCAATAGAATTTCAGCAAATTTTGGATGGTAACTTGATGCCATCTGTGAAAAAGCTGAAGTTAAAGAGAGGATGCCTTCTACAAATGGATAATGATCCTAAACACACCTCAAAATCCACGGGGGATTACATAAAGAGGCATAAACTGAAGGTTTTGCCATGGCCTTCACAATCTCCTGACCTCAACATAATTGAAAATCTATGGATCGACCTTAAAAGAGCAGTGCGTGACAGACAGCCCAGAAATCTCAAAGAACTGGAAGACTTTTGTAAGGAAGAATGGGCAAAGATACCTCAAACAAGAATTGAAAGACTCTTGGCTGGCTACAAAAAGCGTTTACAAGCTGTGATACTTGCCAAAGGAGGCAGTACAAGATATTAACTCTGCAGGGTGCCCAAACTTTTGAAGATGCCATTTTTTTGTTTTCTGTAATTTTGGAAGTGTAAATGATGGAAATAAAATCTTTTTTTTTTTTGACATATTATAAGAATGTCTAATCTGTAATTTGATGCCTTTTGGAGATTTTTCCATCTTTCCTTGGCTTTGTTATGCACAATAATACAAATTTTTACCTGGGGTGCCCAAACTTTCGATCCCCACTGTAATTAATACTTCTAGAGGTCCTCTATAAGATAGCTAATCTTCACTTTTTGAGTTAAGGTCCACTTTAACCACTTACAGTCCAGCGTACATATAGAAACGTCCAGGGTAGAAAGTTGTTATACCAGGATCCAGTGGCGTAACCAGAGTTATGGGCGCCCGGGGCAAAAAAAAAAATTCGCCCCCCCCCCCCTATATAAACATCCACTTTTTTTTATAGTTACTTATTTTTTTCCCTCTTTTTATGTTTTTTTACACTTTATGTCATTGCTATTACATAGGGGGATAAAAATCCCCCTATATAATAGCACAGGTACACTGACAGGTCCTCTTTATGGAGACATTAGGGGTCTCTAGGACCCCTAATGTCACCTGGGGACCCCAAAAGAAGCTGATGAAGCACAGATCTGCTTCTTCTCTCTGGCTATAGCAGCCAGATGACTGACAGGTGAATGCGGATGTAATACACATCACTTCTGCATTCACAGCCTGGAGGGAGATCAGCAAGGAGGAAGATGCTGGTCTCCCTCCCATCTTACCTCCTGACACCCTCCCGAGCCGGTCCCGGGCCGCAGATGGGGCAGCGGATCCCGGGATTGAAGGTGAGGGGTCAGGAGGGGGGGCGGCGGCAGTACTGGAGGGGGGTAGGGGGGCACGCAGCCAGCACATATACACAATTGGCAGGCTATAGAGCCGCCGATCGTGTATATGTGAAAGTTCAACCGGTAATGGTACTGACCCCCAACACCTGCACTGACCAGACACCTACAATGACACTGACCTTGACACTGACCATGATGACACTGACCATGACCATGACACTGACCATGATGACACTGACCATGATGACACTGACCATGACCATGACACTGACCATGATGACACTGACCATGATGACACTGACCATGATGACACTGACCATGATGACACTGACCATGACCATGACACTGACCATGACCATGACACTGACCATGACACTGACCATGATGACACTGACCATGATGACACTGACCATGATGACACTGACCATGATGACACTGACCATGATGACACTGACCATGACCATGACACTGACCATGATGACACTGACCATGACACTGACCATGATGACACTGACCATGATGACACTGACCATGACCATGACACTGATCATGATGACACTGACCATGATGACACTGACCATACTGACACTGACCATGATGACACTGACCATGATGACACTGACCATGACACTGACCATGATGACACTGACCATGACCATGACACTGATCATGACACTGACCATGACACTGACCATGATGACACTGACCATGATGACACTGACCATGATGACACTGACCATGATGACACTGACCATGATGACACTGACCATGATGACACTGACCATGATGACACTGACCATGATGACACTGACCATGACCATGACACTGATCATGACACTGACCATGACACTGACCATGATGACACTGACCATGATGACACTGACCATGATGACACTGACCATGATGACACTGACCATGATGACACTGACCATGACACTGACCATGACACTGACCATGACACTGACCATACTGACCATGATGACACTGACCATGACACTGACCATGACCATGACACTGACCATGACCATGACACTGACCATGATGACACTGACCATGATGACACTGACCATGATGACACTGACCATGATGACACTGACCATGATGACACTGACCATACTGACCATATTGACACTGACCATGATGACACTGACCATGATGACACTGACCATACTGACACTGACCATGACACTGACCATACTGACCATGATGACACTGACCATGATGACACTGACCATGATGACACTGACCATGATGACACTGACCATGATGACACTGACCATACTGACCATGATGACACTGACCATACTGACCATGATGACACTGACCATGATGACACTGACCATGATGACACTGACCATGATGACACTGACCATGACACTGACCATACTGACCATGATGACACTGACCATGATGACACTGACCATGATGACACTGACCATGACACTGACCATACTGACCATGATGACACTGACCATGATGACACTGACCATGACAGTAGAAGTCCTGCAATACTCGCAAACCCCCCCCCCCCCTCCCCCAGCTTGGTGAAAATCCATCCTCCTCAGAGTCCTCCTTACCTCTCTGTCTGACAGAATTGCTTCAGACTGAGTCCCGACTCTCTCCCCCGCCGGCCGCCAGCGCCATCCACGCGCAGCCCGCTCCATGCGCTCCCTCCACACAGACAGCGCCGTACCGCAGAGCACCAGAGCGGAGGGGAAGACGGCGGCTCACACTTTCAGCACCTGCCGTCTCCCGCCGCCATGTTCAGAGTTTCCCGGCGCTCTGTGATTGGGCGTATGGCGGTCATGTGCGGAGGCGGGACTTCCAGCCCCACTCCTCACATGACCCCCATATGCCCAATCACAGGGCGCTGGCGGCTGGACATTACACATGGTGGCCGCTGGCCGCTCGGAACATCCGCGTCGCGGTGACACGGGAAATTAAAATTAGGAGGAGGCACGGAAAGTCGCCCCCCTAAATGGTTCGCCCGGTGCAACAGCACCCCCTGCCCCCCCCCCTTCCTACGCCAGTGCCAGGATCATAGCTGCATTTTTTTTTCCAAGGAGGCAATTTCCCATCAATTAAAGTGATCTGAGTGGCTTTACAGCCGTCTGATCGAATTTACAGGAACTCCCTTCACAACACCCACGCCATATCCTGGGCTTTCCCATTCATCCAGGGATCCCGTTCGGATGGCTGCCCATAGAGAAGATGGAGGAACATCCATCCCCTATCTCTTCTATGACAAATCAAGAGAATGAAGGATTGTGTCACTTCTGGTTCCTGAGCCATAATTTCCTAGCTGGAAAGCAGCCGGCTGTAAAAGCTTTGTTGGATCAGCTGCTTTGAAGGGCAGGAGAGACATCAGGGGTCTAATAGACCCCTAAAGTGCTCATAAAGAGTTCTGGATGTGACGAAATGTGTAGGGATAAGAACTTCTGGTGCCTCATCACTTATGCAATTTTAAACGGATGCTGGCTCCAGTGTGGATCGGAGCTGTGGTGACTTCAAACAAACATTGGCAGATTATTCCAGGTGCCGGACAGGCACTTTATTTCTGAGTACAATATATTTTATTTCTTTATGGGTTTTTAATAAAATGTTGATGCACAAGGGGCCCTAGCTGCATGGGGGGCCCCTGCCTTTCCCCAAAGCAGCTGGTCCTTGAGCCCATGCTGCCCCAAAATTTGGTACTGAGAGTGATGGATACACAGGAGAGGCAGGCTGGCAGCAGTGTGTCCTGCTGTGCAGAATGATACCTATTATTTCACAGCCAGCAGTGTGGGGCAGAGCCGGAGCGCCAGTGATGCTCTGACCCCACCCCATGCAGCTTGAATGCTTGGGACTCGAAGGATGGGATGTAGAATGGCCACAGTGTAGGAGGTATCATGGATTTAGTGGGGTCACAATACAAGGGGTATCTTATGGTATATGGTTACAGTTCTGGGGGGGACATCTGGGGTGTAAAGGGGTCAGAGTGATGGGGGGACATCTGGGAAGTAGAAGGGTCAGAGTGCTGGGGGGGGGGGGATATCTGGGGTGTAGTGGGGTCAGAGTGCTGTGGGCATATCTGGGGTTTAGAGGGGTCAGAGTGCTGGGGGGATATCTAGAGCGTAGAGGGGCCATAGTGCTGGGGTGGCATCAATCTAGCAGATATATTATATGCACAGGACAGCTTTGTTACTTTATGTATGTAGTATTTTCCCCACTGTTTCTTCTCTGTACAGAATGATTGTTCATGTAGTTATTGCCAAGCTCCACCCAAAAGGGAAGCTCTGCTTGTTTGCCTCCTACCTACTTGTTGTCTGTTTACCTGCACTGTCTCCAGTGTAGGGGCCCCAGAGCTTTACATTGCCCAGGGGCCCATGATGCCATTAAGATGGCCCTGGTTTCACCGATTTTTGTTTTCTAACTATATGGGGAAGGTAAGTTTTGGTTCCTGGATGTTGGTACAAACAATACAAGATCAGTGATACAAGCGCTATTGTGACCTTCCTTATCCTTATGCATAAATCACTATGAATAACTTAAGTGACAACATCAGTAATGATGAGGCAGTTGTCAGGGCTGAGCTCAGCCCTTCCTTCTCAGAGCAGGCCGCTCAGCTGTCGGTTAATTGCCAGCTCCAATCTTTTCCACAGTGACTCACCTGATGATGATATCCTGTTCATCAGTCCTGCTGGTTACAGTTCAGTCCCTCTCTGCCTTCACCTTGGTCAAACACATTCTGAGACTTTCTCCTGTGTACCCATTGAAGACTTGCTTGGCTGAGGTCCCTTCTGGTTCCTGGTCCTGTTTACTGTTCCGCTACGCCGATTCTCCAGGTTTCCCCGATTCCCTGGCCTGTCCTGTAGTACGCTGATCTCTGGCTCCCTGACATCTTGGCTTGTCTGACTATCCATTTCAGTTACCGAACTCTGGCTATGATTTGACTACATTGCTCTGTTTACCTTTTACTATTATTATTATTATTATTATTATTATTATTATTAACCACTTCCCGCCCAAGGACGTCATACGACGTCCTGGACTTTCAGTGGGGATATCTGAAATATGCCTGCAGCTACAGGCATCATTCAGATATCCATCTCTTCAGCTGGCGATCCTGTGCACCATAGGAACAATCATACCTGCTTGATCGTTCTTATAGGCGACGGGAGGGGACGTCCACCCCCTCTGGCCACCATCCGGTGCTTCTCCGGGGTCTCCCGTGCCATCGGAGACCCGGAGAAATTATCTGCCGGCGCCCGGTGGGAGGCGTAGAGATGACTGGTGACCATATGGTCACCAGTCATCTCTATGATCGTTGGAGGCCCAGGCGCGATGTTATGACGTCACGCCCGGGTACCGAAATATAAACAAAGCCGCAATCGCGTCTGAAAGCATGAGATCCGTGATTTTTTTTTTCACGATTTCATGCTTTCCAGCCTGGAGGAGAGATGTGGGATCTTATTGACCCCGCATCTCTCCATAAAGAGTACCTGTCACGAACCATTCCTATTACAAGGGATGTTTACATTCCTTGTAATAGGAATAAAAGTGATAAAAAAAAAAATGTAAAAAAATGTGTAAAAATAAAATAAATTAAGTAAAATAAAATAAAACATTTTTTTTTTCTTTTTTAAACGCCCCTGTCCGCGGTAGCTCGCGCTTAGAAGCGAACACACACGTAAGTCCCGCTCACATATGTAAACGCTATTCAAACCACACATGTGAGGTATTGCCGCGTGTGTTAGAGTGCCAGCAACAATTCTAGCACTAGACCTCCTCTGTAACTCTAAACTGGAAACCTGTAAAAAAAAAAAAAATAAGCGACGCCTATGGAGATTTTTAAGTACTGAAGTTTGGCGCCATTCCATGAGTGTGCGCAATTTTTAAAGCGTGACATGTTAGGTATCTATTTACTCAGCGTAACTTCATCTTTCACATTATACAAAATTGGGCTAACTTTACTGTTTTGTTATTTTTTAATTCATGAAACCGTTTTTTTCCCCAAAAAAAGGCGTTTGAAAAATGATTGCGCAAATACCGTGCAAGATAAAAAGTTGCAATGACCACCATTTTATTCCCTAGGGTGTCTGCTAAAAAAAACATATATGTAGGTAGATTCACAAAGAGTTAGGGTGGCTTATCAGTAGGGGTGCAACGGATCGTCACCGATCCGTGATCCGAACGGGTCACCCCGCTCGGATCGGCACACCACGCGATCCGCGGAGCGCTCTGAGCCTCGGCCGTAGGAAAGTCCCCGGCTTCGGCCTAGCTCCGGAGCGGCGGCCATCTTGCTCCACCCCCGTGTGCTTGTCAGAGCCCAGAGCACAGCGTGACACGCCTCCCCGCCTCAGCGCGCAAATGGTGCGGACTAAAGCAGACAGCGCAGGATCATCCACCGGCAGCTACAGGAAAGGTAGGGACTGTGTGTCCATCAACTCTGACATCTGGGAGCATCCCTGCAGAGGAGATCAATGTGTCATCTGTACGAGGATATACCCAACCCCCCCTTTCTATACAAGAAACCCCCCCTCCCTGTGCGATTGAGGATGGATATGCCCCCTGCTTTTTTTCCTGTGTGCACTGTACAAGAGTGTGATCTGTAAGAGGATCCACAGTAATGATAGTGATTAGGGGGAAAGTGGACATCTTTTATTACACCCATCAGAGTTTTAGATTCAGTTATTTTCATCACAAAACTGAGCTTATATGCTTAAATACAGTATTTGTAAATCAGACGGACTGTTTAAATGTTAAATTTAATGTGAAAATCAGAGGTGTTCTGTCACATTAGCAATAAACAGCCTGTCGGATTTCCAAACACTGTATTTAAGCACATAAGCTCCGTTTTGTGTTAAAAATAACCGTGAAATCTAAAACTCTGGTGGACGTAACAAGATTTGTGTTTTTTTTTTTTTTGCTGATCCGAAAATGATCCGATCCGTGACTCCTGATCCGAGGATCGATCCGATCCGTGAGTTTTTTGATCCGTTGCACCCCTACTTATCAGTAGATAAGCCGGCCTAACTCAGAATCTACGCCGCCGTATGTTTAAGCGTATGCTCAAACAGAGATATGCTTAAACATATCATTGCAATTTTTCGGATGGCCGCTAGGTGGCGCTTCCATTGCGGCCGGCGTAGATTATGTAAATGAGGGGATACGCCGATTCACGAATGTACGCCAGGCCGACGCAGTACTTTTACGCCGTTTACGTAAGAGATAGGCCGCGTAAAGTTAGTGCTAGCCTCTAGTGGAATAGTAATGTTAAGTATGGCAGCCGTTCCCGCCGCGAAATTCGAATTTTTTACGTCATTTGCGTAAGTCGTCCGCAAATCGGGATTTACGTTGTTTACGTCCACGTCGAAATCAATAGGCCCGTACGGCGTACTTAGCCGCAATGCACACTGGGAAATGTAGTCGCCCGGCACATGCGCAGTGACAAAAAATGTCAAAAACTTGAGGTCAAGCCTCATTACCATGAAACACACCCCCCCCCCCCCAAACCCATTTGAATTAGGCACCCTTACGCCCGCTCGTTTTAGGCTACGCCACTGTAAATTAGCAGGTAAGTATATGGAGAATCATTACTAGCCTAGCTAATTTACGGCGGCGTAGCTACGCTACGCTACGCCGCCCTAAATTAACACCATTGTACCTGAATCTACCTAATAGTGTTTGAGGGTTCTGAGTAATTTTCTAGCAAAAAAATTATGATTTTTGCATGTAGGAGAGAAGTGCCAAAATAGGCCCGTTATGGAAGTGGTTAATAAACAAGTGTGATTTTAACTGCACTTCTGTTTCGGTCTGATTTATGGTTTCTGACAGCAGTGCAACAGAAGAAGTCCATTCGGATGTAACGTACATCAGGCTGGGCAAGGAAGCAGTGGTAACGTTGTGGCACCCGTGGCGGGTTTAAGATGGATGTTGTGTTTTCCTAATGCCTGTTTTAACATTGCTTTTGTTCTCTAAGGATGTATAGCTATGGTTTTTTCCATCAGTGATATCCACAAGGTGGCTAGGAAACCTGAAGTGTGAGGTTAAGTTCACTGATGCAAGTACAGTCCTTAAGAGGTACCAGAATCTGGTAAGAGGATATATTTGCCCTTATTTCCTTTGGATAGCACTGGGTATTGCACCAATTAAGAACTGGAGGATGTCTGCACTTGATTGTGAATCACCTTCTATGGACTAATCATTTGTTTTATTAATTTGTATTTCATTACTGATGTTGTCGCTTAATAAATCATTCATAGTGATTTATGCATGAGGATGTAACATTTTTTTTTTGTTTTTTTTTTTGGTTTATTGCTGTTTACAATATTGTGAGTGCTGCTGTTGTTCAAATACAGTATCTTACAAAAGTGAGTACACCCCTCACATTTTTGTAAATATTTTATTATATCTTTTCATGTGACAACACTGAAGAAATTACACTTTGGAGGTATGAAGCAGTGGACAGTGTCAGTAGTGCAGAGGTTGGGGTCAGTAGGGCAGTGGATGGTGTCGGTATTTTTTTTTTTCATGTATTTATTTCTTTACAATTTTGTTTGTTTTTATTTTTTCTCACAAGGGGGGTTGGGGCAGTGGACAGTGTTGTCAGCGCGGGGGGTCGTCAGCTTTTTTTATTGTATTTTTTACAATTTGATTTTTTCAATACTTTTTGCAATTTTTTTTTTAATAAAAAAACAGGGGGCTTTTGTGAGATATCAGAGGTCTAAACAGATCCCTGAAACCTCCCCTTTACGATAAAGGGACTGAGGACATGGGTTCTCCAGTCCCTTTCTCTGCAGCCTCAGATGCATTGAAGATAAATGGACAGGAGACAGAGGCTCCTGTTCATTCATAAACTGAAGCAGAGTAACACACAGGTTACTTTGCTCAGTTATTACAGGACACAGTTGCGATCGGTAGCGAACGCTCTCTATGTCTAATACACAATGGGCCGGTAAAATTACATATTTATCAGCCCCTTCCTCCACTGTCCATCCTGACAGATCCCCCCGACAGCCGGCAGGAGAGGAGGGAAGCCGGATTCGGAGGGACAAGGTGGGGCAGAGAAGGAGAAAACAGTGGCATGGAGGAGAAGGGGGGCGGAGGAGAAGAACTTGGGGCAGAAAAGGAGGAGAACAGAGGCCGAGGAGGAGAACACATAAAACATTTGGGTATGATCGGTGTGGTGGGAGGGATATCTGTAAGCACTGATAGCTGTGGCACAGAGAGAAGGAGAAACGGCTGTCAAGCCATGCAGGGATGCAGGGGTGCTTACAGCTATCCCTCCCGCTGCATTGATCATCCCTGACTGTAAACCAGAGGACCATCCATGCACACATGGCTTATACTCCACCTGCCTGGGGGGTTCCCTTAGTCTTCCTGTACCATGTATAGAACCTGCTGCAGCAAAGCTGACATTTCTAAAGAAATAAAATGCATTTAAATGTACTTAGCGGCTGCAAGCTATTGTCGGCATCCGGCAATACAAACATTTTCCTCCAGACCCGGTGCGTCACGGAATGGGGTAAGGGGCCAATGACAGCAGCCCTTTACCACGTGAACGCTACTTCCAATGACTAGGCGATCAGATGTTAACAAACCGAAGCATGTCCCGTGCAGCTCCTCCCCTCTCTTAAAGTGACCAGTATGAGAGAGTGAGAGCGATAACACCAAATTTAGCACACCTGCTCCCCATTCACACCTTGAACCTTGTAACACTAACAAGTCACATGACACCGGGGAGAGAGAATGGCTAATTGGGCCCAATTTGGACCTTTTCACACAGGGGTGTACTCACTTTTGTTGCCAGTGGTTTAGACATTAATGGCTGTGTGTTGAGTTATTTTGAGGGGACAGCAAATTTACACTGTTATACAAGCTGTACACTCACTACTTTACATTGTAGCAAAGTGTCATTTCTTCAGTGTTGTCACATAAAAAGATATGTAGCGCCTGTGTACTTTTCGTACAGGTGCTATATTAAATTTAGTGGGGGAATGAGAGAGTTATATTGCTCTCATTCATTGATTTGTTAAATTTGGCTGTCGCCAAATCTGGATTGTCCTGTTGGTCAGTCTGTGTTCCAGAGATGCAGTCTCATCTCTGGGCAGGAGGTGGCGCCAAAGGGGTTCAGGCGGAGCCGCTTCTTCCCAGCAGCCAATTAGAGGAGTTTTCCCTTACGGAGCATGCTGGGGAGGGGTATTTCTGTGGCGGAGGCCATTGCTCGAGGTTCTTCGCGGGTTCCTGGTTCCAGGTGCGGCACCCACCTTTAGGGTGTGCGCACATCACGGGCCCCACCCCTATGGCCTACCAGGCCGGAGTTTCTGACTCTGGGCCCCCATGGCCCAGAGCAACTGATGCTGCCAGGGGACCCCAGTGATTTACTGGGTTCCCATCTCTATTGAGAAGATCCCAAGCTGGGTGCTGTTTGGTGGGGGATCGGTCTGAGGAAAACCCGGAGGCAGGTGATCCAATAGGACTTGAACGAACCATCGGGGATCTGGGTGACCGGACACTGACAGGTTACATTCAGACTGTCAGTCGGTGACCCCTAAAAGACATACTGGGAGGATTCGCTCTACTATTCAAATCTTCAAGAACTAGGCCTGTGGCAGAGGTCTCACCATAACATCTTAATTTAATTAGAGCCAAGTCGTGGCAGAGACTTTTTCATTCCCAGAAGCTCTAAGTGGCGCTTTGGCTGCCAGACCTGTGAGAGAGGTCTGTCCAGGGGCACTGTACCCACTCCGGCTGGAATGGGCGACGAGACAAATACAATTATAGAAGGCAGGACTGTTTTCATTATCCATAGCCTGATTCTGCGAAGTTATTCTTTCTTCACCAACCTATCCTGTCTACCTCAAGTTGACCTGTTGGTCGTGTTTGACCAGAAAATAAAGCATTGAAAACGTCAGCCAACGGTCTGGACATTCTATTACTGCTCTCATCACCATTATCACCCCTAGACACAATACAGAGGTAACTTAAATATGCCGATCCCAAATCTAATCAGCGGCTCCTCCGGGGATAGCGCTACAGATATAATAAAATATTTACAAACATTTGAAGGGTGTACTCATTTTTGTTAGATACTGTGGCCCAGATTCTCAAAGGAGATACGCCGTCGTATCTCTGAGTCTGAGCCGTCGTATCTATGCGCCTGATTTTTAGAATCAGTTACGCATAGATTTGTATTAGATACGACCGGCGTAAGTCTCTTATGCCGTCGGATCTTAACTGCATATTTACGCTGGCCGCTAGGGGCGTGTACGCTGATTTACGCCTAGAAATATGTAAATCAGCTAGATACGCGAATTCACGAACGTATGCCCGGCCGACGCAGTACAGATACGCCTTTTCCCGGCGTAAAGTTACCCCTGCTATATGGTGGCGTACATGCGGCGTACCAATGTTAAGTATGGACGTCGTTCCCGCGTCGAATTTTGAAAATTTTACGTTGTTTATGTAAGTCGTTCGCGAATAGGGCTGGGCGTCATTTACGTTCACGTTGAAAGCATTGGCTTCTTGCGGGTTAATTTGGAGAATGCGCACTGGGATACTTTCACAGATGGCGCATGCGCCGTTCGTAAAAAGGGTCATTTAAGTTCAAATTAACATAACACATGCCCACATCTACCACATTTGAATTGGGCGGGCTTAGGCCGGCCTATTTACGCTAAGCCGCCGCAACTTTCGTTTGAGAATACGGCACTTGCCTGTAAAAGTTGCGGAGGCGTAACGTAAATAGGTTACATTACGCCCGCACAAAGATACACCGATCTACGTGAATCTGGGCCTGTATGTGAAAATTGTCAAAATTGCCACAGACAGCTAGTGATTGAGCTAGTATAGCCATAGATGTGTAGAAGTGCCTAAAACAGATTAGGACAGATTGAGACAGACTACACCAAAGAAAGTAGTTGTATAGTTACATAGTTAGAAGGAAAAAATACAAAACTCCATGTAGTTCAACCAAAAAGAAAAAAAAACACAAAACAAAACAGAATAAATAAACAGAATATCTTCATAAACAGAACTATACCACAGTTGATCTACAGCAGGGGTCTTCAAACTACGGCCCTCCAGTTGTTCAGGAACTACAATTCCCATCATTCCTAGTCATGTCTGTGAATGTCAGTGTATTACAATGCCTCATGGGATGTGTAGTTCTACAACAGCTGGAGGGCCGTAGTTTGAGGACCCCTGATCTACAGGAAGGCAAAACACCCTATATACCACAGTTGATCTACATTCTACATGGTCCAATTTGCTCCTTCCTGCTCCCCCAAAAGGCGATTGATCATTCCCTGGATCGACAATCATTGGTGTTATTACCGATAAATGAATATCCAGTTATATTTTGTGCGTTTAGAAATGCACCAAGCCATTTTTTAAAACAATCTACCGAGCAGACCAGAATTACTTCTTGAGGAAGACTATAATACTGTGAAGACGCCCTTTCAACGCCTGACCATTTCCACCAACTTAAATAATTCTGTAGATAGTTAATTACCTGTTGCTACAGACATCAGTTTAGTTGAATCACTTAGCTTCCCAGCCCGAGCCAATGCATAAGAAGTTAATGCAATTGAATGTGGTCTGGTCAATTTTCCATAATGCTCTGATATGAACTGCACGGCCTTGTCAATGCTGCGCTGCAGATTCTAGATGGACAACAAAGAGGTCATAGTAAGATATGAGGCTTTTTCATATACAGTTAGAGGCTATTTACTGGTATAAAAATCCACTTACACTGACATGATCCTTACAGTAATTCTGACTCTCCAATAAAGCAATGGTGACAAAGGCTGTGATAGCAACATTTGGATCGGGGGAGCTGCCAAGTCCACCCTACAAGATAGGAGAACAAATGCATAGCAATATAAATGTTTGTTCACCTTTCATATGTAACACCAACAAAATGAAAAATCAGAAGTGTTCAAGTAGCAAATTGTCTGGTAGACCCTTTATCTTATAAAAACAACCAACAACGAGCAAGACAGATGGTAGCCCCATACACACTATCAGTTTTCCTGCTGGTTTTCTCTTCGGGTTTACCAAAACCATGTAGTACAAGGACCTGCCTGATTGCATTCAAATTGAAACGCTTAAGGTTTGACCTCATATTAGATGGTTTTGGTAAACCCGAAGAGGCTTTAGAGGCTTTAGAGGCTTTTGGGGCTTTAGAGTGGTCATGGTATGGCAAAATCAGCAGATTGATGGCCAGGTCAGTCAAAAGGGATGTGCTGTAGGTAGAGTGGGGAGAAGGTTTACCTTAGTGCAGTCCTCCTCACTTACCTCATCCTTCACTTTTGCTTTTAAATGTCCTTATTTCATCTGAGAAATCCTCACTTCCTGTTCTGTCTGTAACTCCACACAGTAATGCAAGGCTTTCTCCCTGGTGTGGAGTGTCGTGCTCGCCCCCTCCCTTGGACTACAGGTGAGTCAGGACGCTCTCTACATTGCAGATAGAGAAAGGAGCTGTGTGTTAGTGGGTGTCCTGACTCTCCTATAGTCCAAGGGAGGGGGTGAGCACAACACTCCACACCAGGGAGAAAGCCTTGCATTACTGTGTGGAGTTACAGACAGAAGAACAGGAAGTGAGGGTTTCTCAGAAGAAATAAGGACACTTAAAAGCAAAATGGAAGGATGAGGTAAGTGAAGGGGGACTGCACTAAGGTAAAGGAAGCTATTTAGGGGAAAAAAAATTGTACCTTTACAACCCCTTTAAGTGACTGGGGAGTAGGGATGAGCTCCGCGTTCGATTCGAACGTATGTTCAACTCGAACATCGTCTGTTCGACCGTTCGTTGAAATACGAACAAAACGGGTCGTTCGCGCCAAATTCGAGTGACTCGCCACGGCCCATAATTCACTGCGGCATTGTGCGCTGATGATTGGCCAAGCATGCACTATGACCCGCATGCTTGGCCAATCACAGCGCGCAAAAAACGAAGAGCCATAATTGGCCAAAGCCAGGGTGGCTTTGGCCAATTATGGCTCAGGGCTTTAGTACACACTATAAAAGGCTGCCTGCAGGTCGGCCTTGTGTAGTGTGTTGCGGCGGTGTTAGTGAATCGATCAGTCCTAGAGAGCGAGAGAAAGACTATGGGCCAGATTCAGAGACGAGATACGACGGCTTATCTCCTGATACGCCGTTGTATCTCTGAGTGCGGTCGGTCGTATCTATGCGCCTGATTCAGAGAATCAGTTACGGAATACTGAATACGGAACTTGCGCCCAAAGTTACAGCGGCGTAACGTATCTAAGATACGTTACGCCGTCCGGATAGATACGCTCAGGTATCTGAATCCGGCCCAGTGTCTTTTTTTCTACATAGATAGATAGAGCAGGCAGGCTAGTCAGTTTAGTTAAAGTTACGGGGCCAGATTCAGAGACGAGATATGACGGCGTATCTCCTGATACGCCGTCGTATCTCTGAGTGCGGTCGGTCGTATCTATGCGCCTGATTCAGAGAATCAGTTACGCATAGATATCCCTAAGATCTGACTGGTGTAAGTGTCTTACACCGTCGTATCTTAGGCTGCATTTTCAGGCTGGCCGCTAGGTGGCGCTTCCGTATGTTTACGCAAGGAATATGCTAATTAGGTAGATACGGCGATTCAGAAACGTACGTTCGGCCGGCGCAATTTTTTACGTCGTTTACGTTAGGCTTTTTTCGGCGTATAGTTACCCCTGCTATATGAGGCGTAGCTAATGTTAAGTATGGCCGTTGTTACTGCGCCGAGTTTTGAAATTTTACGTTGTTTGCGTAAGTCGTTCGCGAATAGGGCTGGACGTAATTTACGTTCACGACGAAAGCAATGACGTTTTGCGGTGGATTTTCGAGCATGCGCACTGGGATTTTTTCACGAACGGCGCATGCGCCGTTAAAAAAAAACGTAAAGTACGCGGGGTCGAAGCAAATTTAAATAAAACACGCCCCCAACATCCCCATTTGAATTAGGCGGGCTTACGCCGGCCCACATACGTTACGCCACCGTAACTTAGGGCGCAAGTTCTTTCTGAACACGGAACTTGCGCCCAAAGTTACAGCGGCGTAACATATCTTAGATACGTTACGCCGGCCGGATAGATACGCTCAGGTATCTGAATCCGGCACACAGTGTGTAGAGGATATATATACATCCCAGGTGTTGTACATATATTTATACACTGTATAGTTTAGCTAAATCAGTTCTTCCTATCCTAATTTACTGTCTATCAGTTGATTGTGCTAGCTGCAGTATTCTCACGTGGTGTATTGCCCGTGTGCCCTGTAGTTTGCACCTAAAGTTACTTTGTGTGTACCAGTACTGCACTTGTGCTCTGTAGTTTGCACCTAAAGCTACTTGGTATGTACCAGTACTGCACTTGTGCTCTGTAGTTTTGCACCTAAAGTTACTTTGTGTGTACCAGTACTGCACTTGTGCTCTGTAGTTAGCACCTAAAGCTACTTGGTGTGTACCAGTACTGCACTTGTGCTCTGTAGTTTTGCACCTAAAGTTACTTTGTGTGTACCAGTACTGCACTTGTGCTCTGTAGTTTGCACCTAAAGCTACTTGGTGTGTAAGGCCTCGTACACATGACGGGACATGTCCGATGAAAACGGTCCGCGGACCGTTTTCATCGGACATGTCCGCTGCCGTATTTTGGTCTGAGGGCTGTACACACCATCAGACCAAATTTCCCGCAGACAGCGAACGCGTTGAAGTGGCCGTGCCATCGCCGCGACGATGACGCGGCGACGTGCGCGACCCTGGAAGGTCAATGCTTCCACGCATGCGTCGAATCACTTTGACGCATGCGAGGGCTTTCGGCCAAGCGGACATGTCCGGTGAGTCGTACAGACGACCGAACATGTCCGACGGACAGGCTTCCAGCGGACATGTTTCTTAGCATGCTAAGAAACATTTGTCGGCTGGAAACCTGTCCGATCCACAGGAAAATTGTCCGGTCGGCCGTACACACGACCGAACATGTCTGCTGAAACTGGTCCGTCTGTAGTTTTGCACTAGTGTTGAGCAGAATACGCCATATTCGATTTCGCGATATATCTCGAATATATAGTCGAATATTCGAGATATATTCGCTAAATTCGAATATTCGTGATATTTTATCGAAATGAAATGATTGTGAATTTTCGCTATTGCGAATGCGAAAATAATTGCGAATTTTCGACAACTGCGGTAGGAGCACTCTGGCTCAGAATAATCTTGATATTTTTTCGAAATTTCGCAAAATGCGAATGCGATATTTATTGCGCAATTTCGACAAATGCTGTAGGAGCACTCTGATTGGCTCAGAATATTCGTGATATTTTATCGAAATTTCGCAAAATGCGAATGCGATATTTATTGCGGAATTTCGACAAATGCTGTAGGAGCACTCTGATTGGCTCAGAATATTCGTGATATTTTATCGAAATTTCGCAAAATTGCGAATGCGATAATTATTGCGGAATTTCCCCAAATGCTGTAGGAACGCTCTGATTGGCTCATTCTGAAATCGAATATTCGAGATATTTTAGCGCAATTTCACAAAATGCGAATGCGAAATTGATTGCAGATATTTAGAAAACTGCTGTAGGAGCACTCTGAAATCGAATATTTGTGATATTTTAGTGAAAAAAATATTGCGATTGCGATATATATTGCGAAATTCTCGATCGCGCATGCGCAATCTCGCGAACAACACGCGCCCAACACGAGACCATTTCCTGGACCCTTGCCAGTTTCCTACTTTATGATCGCATCGCAATATTATAATGGTTGGAAGCAATTTCTCACTCGCTGAGGAAAAGATGCTGATTAGTGTAAGTATTTTGACCACTGTTATTTCATTATCTTTAACTGCATTTTAGTCTAGTTTAAAAGTTAGTATATAAGATCAGATATTAGTATTTCCCAAACAATGTGTCTCCTGTTGTTACAAAACTACAACTCCCAGCATGCCTGGACAGCTGCAGACACCCTGGTTGGTAAATGTGTATTTAGGCACTTTCCTTGTTATTTAGCATAATGAATTTAACATGTTGTGGACATAGGACGTATGCGAACATCCTGACTTCAGGGTCCTTAAGGCCCAAGGACGTTCGAATACATATTGCCCTTTAGATGTTGCAGAACTACAATTTCCAGCATGCCTGGGAATGCTGGCACTTCTAGTATTGTAAGTTCTGCAGGCCCACATTTTTCAGACCTTTATGCACGGGTCTCTAAACTGTGGCACCCTAGATGCAGCAAAAGTAAAATTCTTAGCATGCACTGACAGACCGTGGCTGATGGGAGTAGTAGTTTTGCAACAGCTGGAGGTGGACTGGTCTTGAAACCCTGAGTTAGGTAACAAACTCGTAGTGTTTTGCAACCATTCTGCCTCCAGCTGTTTTTTTTTCTGTTGAAAAGCCTGTGGCGTGCAAAACACAACCCAAAAACTCCACCCGGTGCAGGGAAAAATGTGCACACACATAAAGAGTGACATCACAAAAAACTGCGACGGGTGCATACGTCAGTGGTCCTCCGAAAAGGTCCCGTCTCAGATCCCCCGGGGCGTTAGGCTCCTGACAGGGAAAAGAGTTACTGTGGTCCATACAGCCGAAGCCATATGGACCCATCTCGGTCCAAGCAGCCGAAGCCACAAGGACCCAACATCCTCGGAGGGACTGCCGAAACAGAACCCTCCTCGGTGAGGCTCCCCCGAAGGGAGACCCCATGAGAGCCGGTGAACCTAACCAGAAGGCCGAGTCTACCAACTCCCAAGACTTTCAGAGACCGGCCCGAGGACCAGCACCCTACTCGCCACACATAAAGTGCAAGCACCAAAACAAAAAGAGTGACAAACAAAACAGAACACGGGGAAAAATAATAAAAGAAAGTGGGGAAAAGGAAGATGGGAGAGTGAGGAAAGTGACCAATGTGAAATAATTCTGCCTCCAGCTGTTGCAAAACTACAACTCCCTGCATGCAACTGGCTGCAATTACCCCCCCCCCCTCTCCCCCAATGTGAATGTACAGGGTACATTCACATGGGCTGTGGCTTACAGTGTGCTTCTAGCTGAAGCAAATTTGGTGCTGCAGCTCAAACCCTCAGCGGGAAACTACTGTGAACCCCATGCCCCTCTGACTGTACCTTAAAAACACTACACCACACTAAATATAAATTAAAAAACAAAACATATACACATACCCCTACATAGCCACCCTCACCTCCACATTAAAAGAAAACATCTTGTACGGCACTGTTTCCTAAACGGAGCCTACAGCTGTTGCAAAACAACTCCCCGTTATTACCGGACAGCCATTAACTGTCCAGGCATGCTGGGAGTTAAAGTATAATTGTTGTACAGCATGTGACGGTGAGCTACATGGTGTATCAGAGCATGCTGGTAGTTGTAGTTGTTAAATAACATCAACTCCATTATTTATTCAAAATTAATTCATCAAAAAGTCAAAAGAAACAAACATATTATTGTTCCTATATAAAGATAGGGATGAAAAAAAATTATCTATTGTACAGGCCCATTATAAGTGTCCAAAAATAATTATAGCGGTCAGATGAATAGCAACGCATATCTCCCCTATACGTGTATCCTGTGTTGTTAATCATACTGTATATACATAATTATGCAAATGATAATGGCTGCTATATTTATGCAAAAAAGGTGGCGACCGAAATGGCAGGATATAAAATGTGTCATGTTACCCCTGTCATTGATTAATAAGGCGAGAATGCTTCCAATTGTTGAATACCATAGATTTCCGTCATATATCCATAAGGCTTTAAACAAAAGTATTACAATATATTTTGTTCTTCATCTTGCAGAGGTTCCTAGAAAAGGGCTACGACCAGCTGCGCAGGCAGCCTGATAAAAAGGCCGTGGTCAGCGCCCTAATAACGGACTTAGGCGGCCAACACGATCGCCTGGCGATCGTTAAAAAATGGTCTGACATGAAGAGGCGCCACATGGACCGGGTCAGGCATATCCGGGATAAATATCATCCAGGTAAGTTATTGGTGACAGTTATGTTTTTTTTTTCCAAAGTGTATTTTGTGCATGAACTCGAGAGAGGAGCCGGACTGCAGGAGTTGGGAGTAGGCAGGCCTCCCCCAGAGGTAATCTGCCACCTTTCTCCATGCCCCGGGTGGCAATGGCGGGTGTGAGGGGGTCCTCCCACACAGACCATCCTACCTGCTCCGCTTCGAAGCCCAACGGGGCAGAGGGACTCCCTATAAGGGAGTGAGAGGATTTGCCCGCTCAACCAGCCCCGTTAGTCCTTCGCCTCTCTTTTTAGAGACCGCGTGGTCAGAGTGCGTGCATGTTAACCCAATTTGAGTGCGTGTGTAAGTGTGGTGGTTTTTGTGGGAGGGGGGTGGGCGTACTAAGCGCAGGCTTACCTCGCATAGCACACCCACCGGGGGCTGGGCTGAGACCACCAAACTCAATTCACATGTAGCCGAGAGCGGCATCCGAACCCCTAGCTGCAGAGGTGAATCGCTTGTCAGCGCAGTGGCAATCGCGTTGAGCCACCGCAGCTCCTTTGGTGACAGTTATGTAAGGTCATATGTAATTAATGTAAGGTCAGATGTTGTTTACCCAGACGCCATGTTGTGGTAACATATATCACCACCAGCCAAGGTATTCATAGTACTGTTGAAAAAAGACATGGGACAGCAGACAGGAACACAGAAGTTATGTGGGAACATACTTTTCCCATTGCTTTGCATGGGACTTTAAACAAAAACCCCGACCCTCACCAATGGGGGTAGTTAAGGGATAAATTAACGATCCTATACTTTAAAGCGGGAGTTCACCCATTTAAAAAAAAAAAAAAAATCTCCCCTTAGCTTCCTGCTCGTTCGGTCTAGGGGAATCGGCTATTTATATTAAAATATGTGCAGTACTTACCCGTTTTCGAGCTGCATCTTCTTCCGTCGCTTCCGGGTATGGGTCTTCGGGAGCCGGCGTTCCTTCTTGAGTGACAGCCTTCCGAGAGGCTTCCGACGGTCGCATCCATCGCGTCACTCGTAGCCGAAAGAAGCCGAACGTCGGCGCGGCTCTATACTGCGCCTGCGCACCGACGTTCGGCTTCTTTCGGAAAATCGTGACGCGATGGATGCGACCGTCGGAAGCCTCTCGGAAACCTGTCAATCAAGAAGGAACGCCCATTCCCGAAGCCCATACCCGGAAGCGACGGAGAGGATGCGTCTCGTAAACGGGTAAGTACTGCACATATTTTAAAATAAATAGCCGATTCCCCTAGTAATAACGAGCAGGAATCTAAGGGGGAAAAGTGCCCTCTAAGGGTGAACCCCCGCTTTAAGTGGACGTATAAGTAACATGTGACCAAGTGTTATCGAAATATCTACAGCTGTTATGAAGTAACATGTATTTCCCATAGAGTTGAATGGGACTTTAAAGAAAAACCCCGACCATGGCAAATGGGGGTGGGTAAGGGTTAAACCACCTATCCTATGTTTGTGGCTGACATATAAGTAACCTGTGTGCCAAGTTTCATGTAAATATCTTTAGGCGTTTGGACGTGATGCTGGAACATACATACATACATGCACACACACGTTGAGTTTTATATATATAGATTCCCACTAAATTCCTGTGTTAGGTGTGGGGTTGTTATAGTAATCCCGTGTACTCCATCAGGCCCTTTTTTTAACATGAGATCGTCTGAACAAAACAAAGGAGACAAAAACAGCTCATTTTACCATGGTGGCAGCCCAGCTCACGCTCAGTCCCCTGTAGTGCCCACAAGACCCTTTAATATAACATTGTCCCATTGGTTAACTGTCTATATAAATTAATTTGTATTCATATACAATACAGCAGAGTACACAGAATTTGCATACGTCATTAGAAAACATTTTAACATATATGAACATTGTGTTATTATAGGAGCTTCTCTACCAGCTGTGCGCCCCAAGCGCACAAGGCGACAGGCCGCAGAGGAGGAGCAGGAGGAGGATGTGGAAGAGGAGGAGAGGGATGAGGAGGAGCAGCCAGGGCCATCCACATCGCCATCCCCAGCTCCTGTGGAGGAGCAAGAAGAGGAGCTGCACCCCCCCCCCCCCCAAAACTTCTGGTGGAGTATCGGGTGATGAAGAAGAGGAGCAGGATGAGATGGGTCCTTTTACCATCAATCAGGAGGGTAAATATGTGCACAGAGATTAATAAAATTTCAACAATAAAATGTAGCTCTAAAAATGGACAGCATTTAAAGCAGGGCTGTGGAGTCGGTAGATAAATGTTCCGACTCCGACTCCGACTCCGAAGTTTTATGTACTTCCGACTCCGACTCCTCTGTATTAATATGCAAATGTATTTTATACATTCCTTGAGGGAAAGAAACGCAACCTACCACAGGACTACTGGCTGGGAAGCCAACAGTCTACTGTATTGCACAGTTTAAGCAAAAGACAAACACAATGAAAACAATCAAGTGACTGGATAGTAGCAGCAGGCATAAACATCAGGAACAGGATCTTTACCAGTTCAAAAATACAAACCACATTATTTGGTTGTTTTAGAACAAAAACAAAGCTTATCTATAATGAACCAAAAACAAAATCTGCAAAACCTAGAAATGGTTTATATTAATCTTGAAATGTAGTTCTAGGCTTAGCAAATGCAAATAAATTCAATGTAGAGTTCTAAGGAAGAGAATTGCCTCTGCCAGATCCTCTTTCATAGAGGCTCTTAAGTCAGACTTTATTATTTTTAGGGCTGAAAATAATCTTTCGTAACGGTCTTTGAAATCCAAATGTTTTTTTCTTATATCCTAACAGTTTTGAAAAAGCTCAAGAGGAAACAATGTGCCATGAAGAGTATGACTGAGAGAATACTCTCAAATGAGCAGCAAATTCTGTTTTTAACCCGCCAAAACCAACAGCTGGCGCAACAGCTGAGGAAAAATTTTGATGAGGTGGCAGAGCTTCAGAAGCTCATGTCTTAATTATGTTTTTTTTTTTTTTGTTTTATTAAAAAAAATTATTTTTTGCAAAGGTTTCATTTCTTATTGAGATTGTTAGTTTTTTAAACACATCTAACTTCACATCTAACACATCAACATCAACATCAACATCAACACATCTAACTTAATAATAACCAAAAACATTTTATACTATTACTAGCTGAATACCCGGCGTTGCCCGGTCTTCCTATCTTAACCTTTTGGGGAGGAAAATCATAGTAATATAAATATACCCATCTTTTATATAAGGGTGTAGGTAAGGGTTAATTTAACTATTATATATTTTTATTTGGCATATAAGTAATATGTATAGCAGGTATTATTGAAATATCTCTAGGCGTACAGAAGTTATGTGGGAACATACATTTCCCATTGATTTGCATGGGACTTTAAAGAAAAACCCGACCCTCACAAATGGGGGTAGTTAAGGGATAAATTAACTATCAGTGGTATCAGTGAACAGCAGTGGTAATAGGAGTATAGAGTGGCAAATAACTTCTGACATAGGTGTCTTGACTGAGCAGCAGCAGCAGTAGTAGTAGTAGTAGTACTAGATACAGAGTCATATCACTTGGCCAGGAGGTGCCATGATGAACAGCAGTGGTAATAGGAGTATATAGAGTGGGAAATAACTTCTGACATAGGTGTCTTGACTGAGCAGCAGCAGTATTAGTAGTAGTAGTAGATACAGAGTCATATCACTTGGGCAGGAGGTGCCATGATGAACAGCAGTGGTAATAGGAGTATATAGAGTGGGAAATAACTTCTGACATAGGTGTCTTGACTGAGCAGCAGCAGCAGTAGTAGTAGTAGTAGTAGTAGATACAGAGTCATATCACTTGGGCAGGAGGTGCCATGATGAACAGCAGTGGTAATAGGAGTATATAGAGTGGGAAATAACTTCTGACATAGGTGTCTTGACTGAGCAGCAGCAGCAGTAGTAGTAGTAGTAATAGATACAGAGTCATATCACTTGGCCAGGAGGTGCCATGATGAACAGCAGTGGTAATAGGAGTATATAGAGTGGGAAATAACTTCTGACATAGGTGTCTTGACTGAGCAGCAGCAGTAGTAGTAGTAGTAGTAGTAGATACAGAGTCATATCACTTGGCCAGGAGGTGCCATGATGAACAGCAGTGGTAATAGGAGTATATAGAGTGGGAAATAACTTCTGACATAGGTGTCTTGACTGAGCAGCAGCAGTATTAGTAGTAGTAGTAGATACAGAGTCATATCACTTGGGCAGGAGGTGCCATGATGAACAGCAGTGGTAATAGTAGTATATAGAGTGGGAAATAACTTCTGACATAGGTGTCTTGACTGAGCAGCAGCAGTAGTAGTAGTAGTAGTAGTAGATACAGAGTCATATCACTTGGGCAGGAGGTGCCATGATGAACAGCAGTGGTAATAGGAGTATATAGAGTGGGAAATAACTTCTGACATAGGTGTCTTGACTGAGCAGCAGCAGCAGTAGTAGTAGTAGTAGTAGATACAGAGTCATATCACTTGGGCAGGAGGTGCCATGATGAACAGCAGTGGTAATAGGAGTATATAGAGTGGGAAATAACTTCTGACATAGGTGTCTTGACTGAGCAGCAGCAGTAGTAGTAGTAGTAGTAGATACAGAGTCATATCACTTGGGCAGGAGGTGCCATGATGAACAGCAGTGGTAATAGGAGTATAGAGTGGCAAATAACTTCTGACATAGTTGTCTTGACTGATCCAGAGGAGTCATGGGAGAAAGTCATGTGGTCAGATGAGACCATAATATAACTTTTTGGTCATAATTCCACTAACCGTGTTCGGATGAAGAAGAATGAGGAGTACCATGCCAAGAACGCCATCCCTACTGTGAAGCATGGGGGTGGTAGCATCATGCTTTGGGGGTGTTTTTCTGCACATGGGACAGGGTGACTGCACTGTATTAAGGAGAGGATGACCGGGGCCATGTATTGCGAGATTTTGGGCAACAACCTCCTTCCCTCAGTTAGAGCTTTGAAGATGGGTCGAGGCTGGGTCTTCCAACATGACAATGACCCAAAGCACACAGCCAGGATAACCAAGGAGTGGCTCTGTAAGGAGCATATCAAGGTTCTGGCGTGGCCTAGCCAGTCTCCAGACCTAAACCCAATAGAGAATCTTTGGAGGGAGCTCAAACTCCGTGTTTCTCAGCGAGAGCCCAGAAACCTGACTGATGTAGAGAAGATCTGTGTGGAGGAGTGGGCCAAAATCCCTCCTCCAGTGTGTGCAAAGCTGGTGAAAAACTACAGGAAAGGTTTGACCGCTGTAATTGCAAACAAAGCCTACTGTACCAAATATTAACATTGATTTTCTCAGGTGTTCAAATAATTATTTTCAGCACTGTAAATACATCAGGTCCGGGGCTCCATCAGGGAATGCATGACAAGGGACCCTTCAGCGCCCTGAACCGACGGCGGGTGCCAGAAAGTCACCGCCGATCCAGGACTCATTCATCTTTATGAATGTGAGTCTGTCCACGGAGTCTGTGGACAGACGGGTCCTCTTGTCCGTGACCACCCCACCTGCCGCGCTGAATGTCCGCTCAGATAGTACGCTGGAGGGGGGGCAAGACAATAACTCCAGCGCATACTGAGCGAGCTCGCGGCAGGTGTCCAATCTGGCAACCCAGTACTCCATGGGGTCGTCGGTAATCATACTCTCAGAAGCACCGACAGACGCCATGTAATCTGCCACCATGTGGGCCAGCCGCTGGTGGTGACTGCTGCTGCTGGTACTGGGTCGCTCCGATTGGAAGAACATCCTCATCTCATCCATTAGGTCCCCTGCTCGGCTGCTGCTGGGTGCAGCCACCTGCTGGGTGAGATGAGGGGGGACAACTGGAGGCCAGGGAGTTGCCTGCTCCAACCGGCTGACAATGCCTGCCTGCAGTTCCTCCATCCGGTGCTGCCTCCGGCTGGCTGGGATGAACTGCTCCAGTTTCCCCTTGCACCTGGGATCCAAAAGGGTGGCCATCCAAAGATCATCCCTCTCCTTGATGGTCTTAACCCGGGGGTCCCTCCTGAGGCATCTCAGCATGTGGGCAGCCATGGGGAAGAGCACAGCCTGCTGTGACTCCTCACTGCTGCCCAGGTCAATGAGGTCCGACTCTTCATCCCTGAGGCGCTGCTGCTCACGCTCAGAGATGCCCAACCCCCGGACTATCGGTGCCCCCAACACCGGCTCTCCCTCCTGACCAGGCCCTGACTCCAGGATGACACCAGCAACCTCCTCATCATCATCATCATCATCCTCCTCCTCCTCGTCCTGGCCCTGGTCTCGGTGGAGCATTGCTGCCTCCTCCTGCTCCACCAAGGCACTCTCCCCAGCTTCGAGCAGGCGATCTAGTGTCCTCTCCAGCACGAACACTATAGGGAGCACGTCATTGAGGCCGACATGCTCCCTGCTCACCATCTTGGTCGCCTGCTCGAAGGAGGACAACACATGGCAGACCTGGTGTATCTGCCCCCACTCCGCACAGGTGATGAAAGGGAGTTTTAGTGAAGTCCTCTCAGTGCCTAGCTCCAGCAGGTACTCCCTCACCGCCCTTCGCTGCTCCCACAACCTCTTCAGCATGTGGAGGGTGGAGTTCCACCGCGTCACACTGTCCACAATCAGCCTGTGAAGGGGCAGCCTGTTGACCCGCTGCAAATTGGACAGGGACGCGGTAGCGGTTGGGGAGCGCCTGAAGTGGCTGGCAATCCTACGCACCCTTAGCACAATGTCACTCAACCCGGGATAGGTGCGCAGGAACTTCTGCACCACAAGGTTGAGGACATGTGCCAGACAGGGCACGTGGGTCAGACTGCCAGCCTTGAGGGCGGAGAGTAGGTTGCTGCCGTTATCACAGACAACCATACCTGCCTGGAGCCTTTGGGGTGTCAGCCACTTCTGGACCTGAGCCTGAAGTGCGGTCAGCACTTCAGTGCCAGTGTGTCTCCGGTCCCCTAAACTAACAAGCTGGAGCACGGCCTGACAGCGCACGTGCCCCACACTTGAGTAGCTACGGGGGCGCTTGCTGGGAGGCTCAGCAGCTCCGGAGACAGTGGCTTGAGGGAGACCAGCAGTTCTCCCCTGGACACCCCGGGGCGGCACCACAAAATCTGTTGCCGCCGATCCCTCCCCGGCGCCTCGGAGGGAAACCCAATGGGCCGTGAAACTTATGTAGCGCCCCTGCCCATGCCTGCTGGTCCAGCCATCCATTGTCAGATGAACCCTGTCGCTGACAGCGTGATCCAGCGACAGGGTTACATTCTGCACAATGTGCTGGTGTAGGGCAGGGACACCAGTCCTGGCAAAGAAATGGCAGCTGGGGACACGCCATTGGGGTTGGGCCTGCTCCAACATCTGCCTGAAGGGGTTGCTGTCAACTATGTTGAAGGGCAGCAGATGTTGGGCAATAACCCTTGCCAGGAGCCCATTGAGGGAACGCACACGTCGGTCTCCAGGGGGGAAGGGAGTGGTGCGTTCAAAGGCGTCTGAAATCGATGCCTGGCGACGGACGGCAGTGCAGGACACAGACGTGGAGGGTGCTGTGAAAGTAGAGGTCTGGATGCCGGTACCAGTAGCTCTACTAGAGGGAGCGGGGGGGCATGACCTGCTGGGAAGAGATGAAGCTGTGGCAGGGGCTGCTGTACCCTGCTCACTTGTGGTGGTGGCGCTGCTACCACCACCACGCTTCATCTCGTCATACACCCGCCAGTGGTTGATTCGCAGGTGCTGGTTCAGGGCTGTGGTACCCACCCGAGCCAAACACTTCCCTCTCTTCACCCTGACTTTACAGATCTGGCAGATGGCCACGGTAGGGTTGTCTGCTACCAGGGTGAAGTAGTCCCAGACAGGTGACTTCAGCACCACCCTCCTGTCAGATGGGGTGACGCTGACTTGCACCTGCTGGGACTCGGTGCGCACAGGTGGAGCTGCCTGCTGCTGCTGCTGCTGCTGACACCTCCTGCTGCCATCACCAGTGGAGACCCTGACGCTGGTCTCCCTGGTGGTGACCTGGCGCACCGTTTCCCCAGGGTGCCTACCTTCCCCGTCGTCACTGACGCAGTGAGCCGACGAGTCAGATGGCACCCATGATGGGTCACCCTCCTCTTCGCCCCCAGAGACGTCAGACCAAGGGCTGAGATGTTGTGGTCTGAGGGAACCAGCTGACATGGAGCCTCTAGCCTGGCTCTGCTGTCCCCTCACCCACGCCTGGGTCTGACTAGGTGCTGTTGTTGCCTGCACCAAAACAGTAGCACCACTTTGAAGGGATGTCTCTGGGATACTGCCAGCAGGTATCCCATCCTCCTCATCCATCCCTTCAAAAAGGTCCTGACCATCAGGACAGAGCTGGAGGTCTGCCTGATGCATGGCCTCCCCCAAGAGATCCCTCTCACTGTCGCTGTCGAACAGTAAGATGCTGGACTGACCTTATATAATGTCCGTGCAGGCAGGTTCCTATTGGTTGCAAACCTATGACAACTGTGGTAGGAGAACTCTGATTGGCTCTGATGCAAAAGAAGGGCGGAGAAAATAATCGCGCAATATTCCTATTGCCGAATATTCGCATTGCGAATATTCGGCAATATAAAATGATCGCTTCAGCTACTCGGCCCAAGGTCTCTAATCATACCAGCAATGCTTTTAGACGTCGATGGAGATCACTAGGATGTGATCTGTTTTAAAAATGAAACTGAAAAAATCGCTCTGATGCGGAAGATAGGGGCGAAGAAAATAATCGTGCGATATTGCGATTGCCGAATAATCGCATTGCGATTTTTCGGCAAGATAAAATGATCGCTTCAGCTACTCGGCCCAAGGTCTCTAATCATACCAGCAATGCTTTTAGACGTCGATGGAGATCTCTAGGATGTGATCTGTTCTAAAAATAAAATTGGAAAAATTTGAATATTCGGAATTGCGAATATTCACCGCGAAATTCGAAATATATCGCGAATACTCGAATATGCTATATTCGAGCCGAATATTCGCAATACGAATATTCGTGAGCAACACTATTTTGCACCTAAAGTTACTTTGTGTGTACCAGTACTGCACTTGTGCTCTGTAGTTTGCACCTAAAGAAACCCATGCTATTATTCTCAGTGATTTTCATCCATATTGCAGGGACCAGACTGTTTTTCTTACAGTAATATCATTTTGTGCAGATACAGTTCTAAACACGCGCCACTACTATACACACCCAGCAGGTACGATATTTAAATTAATTTTTCATATTTTTTTTTTCACTTTAAGCATCATTAAAATCGCTGCTCCAGAAAAAACAACCGTTTTTAAAACTTTTTTTTCCATTGATACATGTTCCCTGGGGCAAAACCCGGGTTCTCAAAGACGTTTTTCGACAATAACTTGCATATTGGGCTTTAAAATTAGCACTTTTGAATTCGAACGTTCGAGTCCCATTGACGTCAATGGGGTTCTAAATGTTTGCGCGAACGTTCGGTCCGTTCAAAGGTTCTGGTGCGAACCGAACAGGGGGGTGTTCGGCTCATCCCTACTGGGGAGGGATACTCTGTGACAGGGGGGATGGACTAGTCAAGTAGTAATGTGGTATGTGGAGTAAGGCAGATAAGCTGGCAACATATGGCCAGCGACAGAGTCATACTAGAGGGAGACTCTCCATCACTAGAATCACTCTCTCACTAGCCCTGAATCTTGCCCTTGTTAGCAGGGGCAGCAAAGCAGAGCCACCTCTCTAGCCCAACTAGCAAAGGAACAATTTTATAGAGACTAACATGCAGTCTTTTTAGTGACTCAGGATTATCCATGTGACATAAGCTTTAATCAGTCTTATGCCACGTACACACGATCGGACATTCCGACAACAAAACCGTGGATTTTTTTCCGACAGATTGTTCGCTCAAACTTTTCTTGCATACACACAGTCACACAAATGTTGTCAGAAAGTCCAAACATTAAGAACGCGGTCACGTACAACACTACAATGAGCTGAGAAAAATTAAGTTCATTGATTCCGAGCATGCGTAGGCTTTTTGTGCATCGGAATTGCATACATCGGAATTTCCGACAAGAACTTTGGTTGTCAGAAAAATTGAGAACCAGCTCTTAAACATTTGTTGGAATTCCGACAGCAAATGTCCGATGGAGCCTACACACTTTCGGAAAATCCGACCAAAAGCTCACATCGAACATTTGTTGTCGGAAATTCCAACCGTTTGTACGCGGCATATCTCTTATATGGCATCCTTCCCATCCAAAACTGTAAGCTTTATTTGAGCTATGATTAAGGCCATGTAGGCTGAAACACGTCAGTAAACTACTCTGATGTTCTACCCTGTATATCAATAAAGCTACATATTTATTTTAAAGATTCCCGTTGGGTGCCCGCTTTTATTATGATGTTGGACTATTCTTGGGCTTGCAGGAGCTACAGGAGCACCGACCTGTCATTCCAGGTTATTGTTTAAGATTTTATCAGGTACCATGTGAAGACCTTACCCTTGTTTTCTGATAGTACTGACTACCAATAGGAAAATGTTCCTGGAACATCCCATCTGGTTTTTGCATGGACAGTACCAACCATCTGACAGAGCCACATAGAACGTCATCAGTAATGTGTATCATTCTTTTGGCCAAGGAGAAGATTTTGACAATGTATGCTGTAAGCCTGAAAAACAGAACACAATAGAAATGCCAATGTTTGTATGCTGAGAGTAGGTCCATTGTACAAATGTTTAAAGTTCAATTCCAGCTCAAACTTTTTTCTTCAATTTTGGCTTAAAGTTTGTAAGGATTGGAACTCCTAATCCTGATTTTGTCCTGGACCTCACAAGCCTGCATCATTAGATGTCTTCATAATGCTATGTCCACATTCCTAATGGATTATAATCTGCAGAATAGGTGTTCTGAAAAGTGTAGAGGTTTTCAATCAGTGTATCAAATCTGTTCTAGGTCTCTTGATCTTGACTAAGTTTTTTCTGCTTAGACATATCAGGTTATGTTACCCAAATAGGAAACAGAGGAACAAGGGGCCAGTCATGGACTTTAGGCACAATAGTAAAGTAGGGATAGAGTCAGAAAATGATTGCTATCAATATTATTGTTAAGACTGATGTATTTCTATTTTATTAATATTTTCTTTTTCTATGTAGCAAACTTAAAATAAAGGCTTTCTGAAGAAGCGTTAAGTGACGCGAAACATGTCAAGCCACTGCATTGTTCATGCTAATCTACAGACATCAAGTTTAATGGTTATACAATCCTCTCTAGGATCTAGTATACAACTATCTGGATGTTCTGGTTACTTTTGAAGGATACTTTCATCTGTTATCCATTATCCTTTTTTTCTCTGTAGGCTTGAGAATGCTGTAAAAGTTTGGTACTATATTTAGTTCTTATGGAACTTGTTTTTATATGTAATGTTTGTAATACATTTTTTATACTACATTTTCTGACTCTATCCCTACTTTACTATTGTGCCTAAAAAGTCCATGACTGGCCCCTTGTTCCTCTGTTTCCAATTATATTAGGACGTGGCACACTTATTACTTTCTCATGTATCCGCAGTACCACTCTGCGTGTTGATACATACTCTCTCTATTTAAATGTTACCCAAATAAATACTGTGCTTAGAGATCTATAGGTGATTCTTGAAAAATTTGAATATCGTGCAAAAGTTCATTTATTTCACTAATGCAACTTAAAAGGTGAAACTAATATATGAGATAGACTCATTTTACGTGCAAAGCAAGATAGTTCAAGCCGTGATTTGTCATAATTGTGATGATTATGGCTTACAGCTCATGAAAACCCCAAATCCACAATCTCAGAAAATTTGAATATTACATGCAATCAACAAAACAAGGATTGTACATAGAACAATATCGGACCTCTGAAAAGTAGAAGCATGCATATGTACTCAGTACTTGGTTTGGGCCCCTTTTGCAGCAATTACTGCCTCAATGCGGCGTGGCATGGAAGCGATCAGCCTGTGGCACTGCTGAGGTGTTATGGAAGACCAGGAGGCTTCAATAGCGGCCTTCAACTCTTCTGCATTGTTCGGTCTCATGTCTCTCATCTTTCTCTTGGCACTGCCCCATAGATTCTCTATGGGGTTCAGGTCAGGCAAGTTTGCTGGCCAATCAAGCACAGTAATCCCATGGTCATTGAACCAGGCTTTGGTGCTTTTGGCAGTGTGGGCAGGTGCCAAGTCCTGCTGGAAAATGAAGTCAGCATCCCCATAGAGCTCGTCTGTGGAAGGAAGCATGAAGTGCTCCAAAATCTCCTGGTAGACGGCTGTGTTGACCCGGACTTAAATGAAGCACAGTGGACCAACACCAGAAGATGACATGTATCCCCAAATCAACACAGACTGTGGAAACTTCACACTGGACTTCAAGCAGTGTGTGCCTCTCACTGGGACTTGAGGATGGATCACTGGCCAGAGCTTGCACAGTATGCAATTGAGTTACTGGCCTGTCCTGCATCCAGCATTCTTTTGTAACGCACATTCAGTGTTGCTGGAGGTTTTGTATCCGATCACAGAGTGCGCCTCTCCACCGACTCGGTTGATAGTTTCACCTTCATAAAAATTAATCAGTCTTGGGTCACCAGTTACCAAGCACCTGATGCTGATGTAACCGATTTTGTTTTGTAAAATGAGATCCCTTCAAGACTGCCTATGCTGAGTGACTATCCTGTTATGCTAAGTGACTATCCTATTCCTCCTCAATGTTCATGTTGATATTTTCGGTTCTGGGCCCCGCCACCAGTGGCTAAGGCCCAATTTTTCTGCCCCTGTGTAAGAGGGGCGTGTAATTACAATTTTTGCTGTAGTATTTTGCATCATTCCTGCGCTTAACTAGAGTATCTGTGAGGGGTTGCAGTGTTGTGGCACCAGCACCAGTGCCTAAGGCCCAATTTTTTTGCCCCTGTTTAACAGGGGTGTGTAATTACAATTTTTGATCTAATATTTCACAGCAGGGCCTGTTCCTGTGCCAACCAAGAGTAACTGTGAGGGCTTACAGTGTTGTGGCACCACCACCACCTAAGGCCCAATTTACTGCAGAGTAAATAGGGCAGGCCATATAATATATATATATATATATATATATATATATATATATATATATATATATATATATATATATATATATATATATATATATATATATATATATATATATATATATATTACACACAGGCAGTCCACTACTTTCAAACATCCGACTCCTACTTACAAAGGGAGGGAGACAACAGGAAGTGAGAGGAAATCTACACCTGGGAAGGGAAATTCTCTCCTGTCAATGTTAATATGGGGAAAAGGTGTCTCCATTGATGCTTTATCACCAATCCTTGTTTCCCTAAAAACCCCAAATTTTCTAAATCCAATTGTCATTGGGCCCGAAAGTGAGGTGAAATCTTGCAGGAGTGATGATAACCCTTCCCTATGATTTTCAAAAAGCTTAAAAATAGATTTTTTTGTCTGGAGCTACACTTACAAATGTACCTGTTCCAAATGACAAACAGATTAAACTTAAGAACAAACCTACAGTCCCTGTGTTTCTTGGGACCGCCTGTATACTGCTGTTCAAAGTATATAAAGCCTGGGGGCCCCACGCCTTTTCTTTTTTTTAATTTGGGTGCGGGGTTCCCCTTAATATCCATACAAGACCCAAAGGGGCCTGGTAATGGGCCGTTTTTCTCAATAATTTTCATCTTTATTGCCGGGACCCAACATTACATTAAAGCTGCAAGCAGTTTTAAATTACTTTTATTCCTTTAGAAATGTAATTTTGTGCAGGGACTGTTCTAAACACGGGAAACACGCGCCACTTCACAGGCATACTTTAGACACCCACCAAGTATGATATTTAAAGGAATATTTCACTTTTATTTTTTCACTCTAAGCATCATTAAAATCACTGCCCCCTAAAGTGGGTCATAAGCTTGTCCCCGGGGGCAGGACCTGGTTCCCCAAATCCCTTTAAGGACAAAAACTTGCCTATTAGCCTTTAACATTCGCATTTTTGATTTCTCATGTTTGAGTCCTATAGACTTTAACGGTGTTCGAAAGTTTGCGCAAACTTTTGGTTCGTTCGCATGTTCTGGATGCGAACCGAACCAGGGAGTTTTCGGCTCATCCCTATTAATGACCCTTCAGCACACCCCAGCACCTCTTGCCATTGCATACATTCAGTGCTGGAGGTGCCAGAACTGCGTTCCCGCTGAAAAAAACAGTCCTGGTTTTGGGTCACTGCAGCTTGTACAGCTTGCTGAGTGATTTGATTTCTCCCTCCATCCTCCCCTCCTGTTTAGTGCTAGTTAGTTCTTTCATGGCTTCCCTGTTTCTTCCACATTCTTTCAGTCAGTATTAGTTATTCACAGAAGCAGGGGTGAGAGAAGTCATTGGGGTTGATTTACTAAAACTGGGGCATTCAGAATCTGGTGCAGCTGTGCATGGTAGCCAATCAGCTTCTAACTAACAGATTCTTCAATTAAGCTTTGGCAATAAAACCTGGAAGATATTTGGTTTCTCTGCAGAAGTGAGCCTGGTTTTGCACTCTCCAGCTTTAGTAAATAGACCCCACTGTCTTCTTATACTTCAAAAGACTGGAAAAACACCATCTCTACTGCACTTGGCTGAAGTACAATTGCATTGGATTCAACTTCTGTGTCTTATCGTCTTAATGAATGCCCTGATTGGAAGAGGTGGGGAGGCAATGTCAAGATCTCCACCTCATCCAATCATTCCTTGAAAAAATAAAAAGTGTTCTTTGAATAGTCCCCATGTCAAGTGGGGACCTCCTGTGTTCACTAACCAGCAGGGAAGCCACTTTGCACAGAACAAAAGGTAGTTGAGATCACTGCAGTACTGTAGCAGTGTTTACTACAGTGATTTCCAGCTACCAGGGGACCCCAAAAGGTATGGCTGCATATAGAATACTTTTGTCAATGAAAGAGTTCTCTGATTGGACAAGGTGGAGATTGTTACGTCACTGCCTTGCCTATTCACCTCATCTGGAGAATTATTTGCATTCATTGAGAAAAATGAATGCGTTCCCTGAATGATGCCAGTGTGGAGCAAGCAACCTTCAGTGTTCACCATTAGGGATGAGCTCCGCGTTCGATTCGAACGTATGTTCGAATCGAACATCGGTCGTTCGATCGTTCGTCGAAAATCGAACAAAACGGGTCGTTCGCGCCAAATTCGAATGACACTAAACGTCCCATAATTCACTGGGGCGTTGAGCGCTGATGATTGGCCAAGCATGCTGTATGTCCCGCATGCTTGCCCAATCACAGCGCTCCAAAAACGAAGAGCCATAATTGGCCAAAGCCAGGGTGGCTTTGGCCAATTATGGCTCAGGGGGATTAGTACACGCCCCCCACTATAAAAGGCAGCCTGCACGGCTGCCTAGTGTAGTGTGTTGGCGGTTCTAGAGAAGATCAGTCAGTCAGACAGAGAGAGATAGAGAGAGATAGAGAGCTAGAGACACAGAGTCTTAACTAGATAGATAGATAGATAGAAAGATAGATAGAGTAGGAAGTGTAGTCAGTATAGTTAAAAGTACAGTTTGTAGAGAATATATTCACATCCTTAGGCGTTGTCAATATATTTATAAACTGTACAGCTCAGCTAGTTTATCTATCAGGCAGGAGATTGTTCTACATGCAGCGCTCTAACGTGTTGTATTGCCTGCATTAGGGATTTACTTTAAATATAATTATTCTGTGTTATTTAACGTGTGCTAGTTAATTGCACACACAGACGCATTACCTGTTACTGCACGTGTGCAATTTATTTGCACAGAAGCGCAGTCGCTGTTAATGCAACTGGGCTATTGAATTGCACAGAAACGCAGTCGCTATTACTGTGTGCGTGCTGTTTAATAGCAACTAAAGGCAGTTGGTGTCACTGCGTGCGTGCTGTTAAATCGCATTTGACCGCAGTCGCTATTACTGCGTGCGTGCTGTTTAATAGCAACTAAAGGCAGTTGGTGTCACTGCGTGCATGCTGTTAAATCGCATTTGACCGCAGTCGCTATTACTGCGTGCGTGCTGTTTAATAGCAACTAAAGGCAGTTGGTGTCACTGCGTGCGTGCTGTTAAATCGCATTTGACCGCAGTCGCTATTACTGCGTGCGTGCTGTTTAATAGCAACTAAAGGCAGTTGGTGTCACTGCGTGCGTGCTGTTAAATCGCATTTGACCGCAGTCGCTATTACTGCGTGCGTGCTGTTTAATAGCAACTAAAGGCAGTTGGTGTCACTGCGTGCGTGCTGTTAAATCGCATTTGACCGCAGTCGCTATTACTGCGTGCGTGCTGTTTAATAGCAACTAAAGGCAGTTGGTGTCACTGCGTGCGTGCTGTTAAATCGCATTTGACCGCAGTCGCTATTACTGCGTGCGTGCTGTTTAATAGCAACTAAAGGCAGTTGGTGTCACTGCGTGCGTGCTGTTAAATCGCATTTGACCGCAGTCGCTATTACTGCGTGCGTGCTGTTTAATAGCAACTAAAGGCAGTTGGTGTCACTGCGTGCGTGCTGTTAAATCGCATTTGACCGCAGTCGCTATTACTGCGTGCGTGCTGTTTAATAGCAACTAAAGGCAGTTGGTGTCACTGCGTGCGTGCTGTTAAATCGCATTTGACCGCAGTCGCTATTACTGCGTGCGTGCTGTTTAATAGCAACTAAAGGCAGTTGGTGTCACTGCGGCTATTTTGTTACTTTACACTTGAGCCAAGTCGCTCTTACTGTGTGGTTGCTGTTTAATACCATCTGAAAGCAGTTGGTGTGACAGCGACTATTTTGTTACTTTACACTTGAGCCAAGTCGCTCTTACTGTGTGGTTGCTGTTTAATACCATCTGAAAGCAGTTGGTGTGACAGCGACTATTTTGTTACTTTACACTTGAGCCAAGTCGCTCTTACTGTGTGGTTGCTGTTTAATACCATCTGAACGCAGTTGGTGTGACAGCGACTATTTTGTTACTTTACACTTGAGCCAAGTCGCTCTTACTGTGTGGTTGCTGTTTAATACCATCTGAACGCAGTTGGTGTGACAGCGACTATTTTGTTACTTTACACTTGAGCCAAGTCGCTCTTACTGTGTGGTTGCTGTTTAATACCATCTGAACGCAGTCGGTGTGACAGCAACTATTTTGTTACTTTACACTTGAGCCAAGTCGCTCTTACTGTGTGGTTGCTGTTTAATACCATCTGAACGCAGTTGGTGTGACTGCGACTATTTCGTTACTTTACACTTGAGCCAAGTCGCTCTTACTGTGTGGTTGCTGTTTAATACCATCTGAAAGCAGTTGGTGTGACAGCGACTATTTTGTTACTTTACACTTGAACCAAGTCGCTCTTACTGTGTGGTTGCTGTTTAATACCATCTGAAAGCAGTTGGTGTGACAGCGACTATTTTGTTACTTTACACTTGAACCAAGTCGCTCTTACTGTGTGGTTGCTGTTTAATACCATCTGAAAGCAGTTGGTGTGACAGCGACTATTTTGTTACTTTACACTTGAACCAAGTCGCTCTTACTGTGTGGTTGCTGTTTAATACCATCTGAACGCAGTCGGTGTGACAGCGACTATTTTGTTACTTTACACTTGAGCCAAGTCGCTCTTACTGTGTGGTTGCTGTTTAATACCATCTGAACGCAGTCGGTGTGACAGCGACTATTTTGTTACTTTACACTTGAGCCAAGTCGCTCTTACTGTGTGGTTGCTGTTTAATACCATCTGAACGCAGTTGGTGTGACAGCGACTATTTTGTTACTTTACACTTGAGCCAAGTCGCTCTTACTGTGTGGTTGCTGTTTAATACCATCTGAAAGCAGTTGGTGTGACAGCGACTATTTTGTTACATAACACCTGAACGCATAACTATGGCTGGAAGGACAAAGAGAGGCAGAGAGTCACGAGGGCAAGCAGGCTCTGCATCTAGAGGTAACGCTGGTGATGGATGTGGTGCATCCTCTTCAGCACGTGGCCGTGGCCGCTCGTCCTTCTTTTCGGGAGCTGGCCGTGTTGAGCCTCAACATGCTGAGAAATTGGTTGAGTGGATGACCAAGCCGTCCTCATCCTCCTCATCCTCTCTCACACAGACTGATTATAGTTTGTCTGGCAAAGCAGCTGCCAAGGCGTCCTCTACCCTCTGCACAATGGGATCACACAATCCTTCCCTAGTCCCACCGTGTCCTCCTGAGGAGTCCCCCGAACTGTTTCAACACAGTGTTGGGTACATGCTAGCTGAAGATGCGCAGCGTTTTGAAGACTCCGATGACGGAACACTGATAGAGGAAGGCATTGATGTGAGCCCAGGGAGAGGGGGTGGCCGAGAGGGACAACAATCTGGGAGTGATGTTCCCCCAGCTGGAGCATACTGCCAGGTTGTCGCCAGTGATGATGAGGAGGGAGGGGATGATGAGGTCATTGACTCTACCTGGGTGCCTGGTAGGAGAGAGGAGGAGGAGGAGGAGGACGAGGCACAGGCACATCTTCAAAGAGGCAGGAAGCCCTCCAGGGGTCAGCTTAAGGGCAGTACACCAACTGCATTACGTGGCGCTGCTGTGTCTCAACGGTACAGCAAAAGTTCTTTGGTGTGGGCCTTTTTTGAAACCTGTTCATCAGATCCTACCTTTGCTGTTTGCAACATATGTCTCAAGCGTATCTCGCGTGGCCAAAACATCACCCGCTTGGGCACCACATGCTTGTCCAGACATATGTCGACCTGCCATGCAGCTCGTTGGCAGGCATACCAGAAAGACCCACACCAAAGACCAAAGCGGTCCTCCCCTTGCCCTTCTGTGACCTCAAACCCCACTAGACCCCCAGTCCTCTCTGCAGCCTGCACCGAAGGTGTAGAAATAGGTGTGTCACAACGTAGTAGTGGTAGTACATCCGGCCAATCTACTGATATTACCAGACAAATTTCCCTGCCCCAGCTGCTGCAGCGCCGAAAGAAGTACGCTCCCAGCCATCCACATGCCCAGCGGTTGAATGCTAGCTTAGCAAAATTGCTAGCACTTCAACTGCTACCTTTTCAGTTGGTAGATTCTGCCCCCTTCCGTGAGTTTGTGGAATGTGCAGTACCTCAGTGGCAAGTACCCAAACGCCACTTTTTTTCACGGAAGGCGATTCCGGCTCTCTACCGGCATGTGGAAGGCAATGTCCATACCTCGCTGGACAGGGCGGTCAGTGGTAAGGTGCATCTTACCGCTGACTCATGGTCCAGCAGGCATGGACAGGGACGTTACCTGTCTTTTACGGCCCATTGGGTGACTCTGCTGGCAGCTGGGAAGGACGCAGGTCAAGGTACAGTAGTTTTGGAGGTTGTTCCACCACCACGCCTCCAAAACACTACAACTGCTTGTGACACACCTCTCTCCTCCACCCCCTCCTCTTCTTCTTCCTCTGTGGCCTCTTCCTGTGGTGATGTTGGCTCAGAACCAGCCGTGCTCCGTAGGCGTACGACGGGCTACGCAGGAATGCAGGCCAAGAGATGCCATGCGGTCCTAGAGCTGGTGTGCTTGGGAGACAGGAGCCACACTGGGGAAGAGGTTCTTTCAGCTCTGCAGGGGCAGGCTCAGAGGTGGTTGACGCCACGCCAGCTGAAGCCTGGAATGGTGGTCAGCGATAATGGCACCAACCTCCTCTCTGCCCTGCGACGTGGAAAACTCACCCATGTGCCCTGTTTTGCGCATGTTCTCAATTTGGTGGTGCAGCGGTTCTTGGGCAGGTACCCTGGTTTACAGGATGTCCTGAGGCAGGCCAGGAAAGTCTGTGTGCATTTCCGGAGGTCATATAATGCCACTGCTCGGCTGACAGACCTCCAGAGGGAATACAACCTGCCCAAGAACCGCCTAATCTGTGACATGCCCACCAGATGGAACTCTACGTTGGCCATGCTGCAGCGGCTGCACACGCAGCAGAGGGCCATCAATGAGTACCTGTGCCAATATGGCAGCAGAACTGGCTCAGGGGAGCTTGGGTTTTTTTCACCACGCCAGTGGGCCTTGATCAGGGATGCATGCACTGTCCTGTCACCATTTGAGGAGGCCACGAGGATGGTGAGCAGTGACAGTGCATGCATCAGTGAGACTGTCCCCCTTATTCACATGTTGGAGCACACCCTACGTGGAATAATGGACAGGGCCCTTGAGGCAGAACAGAGGGAGGAAGAGGAGGACTTCCTTACCTCTCAAGGCCCCCTTTATCCAGACACTGTTCCTGCTTGCCCACCTGGAACACAGGAAGAGGAGGAGGATGAGGAAGAGGAGGAGGAGGAGGATTGTATCAGCAGCATGGAGGTGGAGCCTAGCACTCAGCATCAACAGCAGCAGTCTTCAAGGGATCATTTACAGTCCCAAGGAACACGTGGACTTTTACGTGGCTGGGATGAGGTGGCTGAGGATCCTGTCGTCCTCAGTGACCCAGAGGACTCTGCCCCGAATGCCTCTGCAAACCTACGCTGCATGGCCTCCCTGATCCTGCAAAGCCTGCGTAAGGATCCTCGTGTACGTGCTATCAAGGAGAGGGATCATTACTGGCTGGCAACTCTCCTTGATCCACGTTACAAGAGTAAGGTAACGGATCTTATGTTGCCATCGCAGAGGGAGCAGAAGATGAAACTACTGCGGGAGGCCTTGCAGAAGGGTCTGTGCAATGCGTTCCCAGAACCGGGGGGATTACCAAAACCTGGCCCTGGACAACGTCTTGCTGAGGCTTCGGTGAGTCAGAGAAGGAGCGGTGGAGAAGGTGGCCGTCTGACCGATGCGTTCAGACAATTTTTTAGTCCGCAGCCCCAAGGTCTGACCGGTTCCAGCAACCATCGCCAGCGTCTGGTTTACATGGTTCGGGAATACCTAGCGGCAAGATCCGACTTGGACACCTTACCCACGAAAAATCCTCTGGCTTACTGGGTCTTGAGGATGGATCACTGGCCAGAGCTTGCACAGTACGCAATTGAGCTACTGGCTTGCCCTGCATCCAGTGTTCTTTCAGAACGCACATTCAGTGCTGCTGGAGGCTTTGTGACCGATCACAGGGTACGCCTCTCCACCGACTCTGTTGATCGACTGACCTTCATCAAAATGAATCAGGCTTGGATCAACACCGGCTACCAAGCACCTGATGCTGATGTTACTGAATAAGAATTTTGTGTTGAAATATCAGATCCCTTTGAGACTGCTGATGCTGAGTGACTGTCCTGTTGTGCTGCTGATGGAATATCCTTCTCCTCCTCACTTTTCATGCTGTTAGCTAGTAAGAAATGTTGTTTTTCTGTGCTCCGCCACCAGTGCCTAAGGCCTAATTTTTCTGCCCCTGTTTAACAGGGGCGCCTAATAACAATTTTTGATGCAATACTTTGCACGTGGCCTAAGGCCTAATTTTTGTGCCCCTGTGTAACAGGGGCGTCTAATAACAATTTTTGATGCAATACTTTGCATGTGGCCTAAGGCACAATTTTTGTGCCCCTGTGTAACAGGGGCGTCTAATAACAATTTTTGATGCAATACTTTGCACGTGGCTCCTTGTTGCGCTCCAATTACAGATATTGGGAGGGGTTGCAGTGTTATGTTGCGCCTACGGACACATTTTTATGCCCCTGTGTAACAGGGGCACCTAATAACAATTTTTGATGCAATACTTTGCACGTGGCTCCTTGTTGCGCTCCAATTACAGATATTGGGAGGGGTTGCAGTGTTATGTTGCGCCTACGGACACATTTTTATGCCCCTGTGTAACAGGGGCACCTAATAACAATTTTTGATGCAATACTTTGCACGTGGCTCCTTGTTGCGCTCCAATTACAGATATTGGGAGGGGTTGCAGTGTTATGTTGCGCCTACGGACACATTTTTATGCCCCTGTGTAACAGGGGCACCTAATAACAATTTTTGATGCAATACTTTGCACGTGGCTCCTTGTTGCGCTCCAATTACAGATATTGGGAGGGGTTGCAGTGTTATGTTGCGCCTACGGACACATTTTTATGCCCCTGTGTAACAGGGGCACCTAATAACAATTTTTGATGCAATACTTTGCACGTGGCTCCTTGTTGCGCTCCAATTACAGATATTGGGAGGGGTTGCAGTGTTATGTTGCGCCTACGGACACATTTTTATGCCCCTGTGTAACAGGGGCACCTAATAACAATTTTTGATGCAATACTTTGCACGTGGCTCCTTGTTGCGCTCCAATTACAGATATTGGGAGGGGTTGCAGTGTTATGTTGCGCCTATGGACACATTTTTATGCCCCTGTGTAACAAGGGCGCCTAATAACAATTTTTGATGCAATACTTTGCACGTGGCTCCTTGTTGCGCTCCAATTACAGATATTGGGAGGGGTTGCAGTGTTATGTTGCGCCTATGGACACAATTTTATGCCCCTGTGTAACAAGGGCGCCTAATAACAATTTTTGATGCAATACTTTGCACGTGGCTCCTTGTTGCGCTCCAATTACAGATATTGGGAGGGGTTGCAGTGTTATGTTGCGCCTACGGACACATTTTTATGCCCCTGTGTAACAGGGGCACCTAATAACAATTTTTGATGCAATACTTTGCACGTGGCTCCTTGTTGCGCTCCAATTACAGATATTGGGAGGGGTTGCAGTGTTATGTTGCGCATACGGACACATTTTTATGCCCCTGTGTAACAAGGGCGCCTAATAACAATTTTTGATGCAATACTTTGCACGTGGCTCTTTGTTGCGCTACAATTACAGTATGCTTGAGGGGTGCCCTTTTTTCTACAATTTTGCTTTCCCAAAAAGATAATGCCACCCCCCCACCACCCCTAAAATAATCGAGATATTGTTCCCACACAGCACGTGCGCAACCAGTATTAAATTACTTTGTTCTTATAATAATTTAATGTTGTGCAGGGACATTTCTAAACATGTGCCACTACTAGAGACACACAGCAGGTGTGATATTTGAAGGAATTTTTCATTTTTTTTTTTTCACTTTAAACATCATTAAAATCGCTGCTCCGCAAAAACGTCCGTTTTTAAAATATTTTTTTCGATTGATACATGTTCCCTGGGGCAAGACCCGGGTTCTGAAAGACGTTTACCAACATTAAATTGAATATTGGTCTTTAAAATGATCGTTTTTGAATTCGAACGTTCGAGTCCCATAGACTTCAATGGGTTTCTAAATGTTCGCGCGAACCCGCGGTCTGTTCGAACGTTCTGATGCGAACCGAACCCGGGTATGTTCGGCTCATCCCTATTCACCATATAATAGGGCAGTTGCCCAAACACAGAACCTAGTGAAGGTTACTGTAGTATCGGTGCCTATTGCAGTGATTTTCAACTTCCATGAGAATTCCACAGGTACAATGCTGGAAGTATTTTCCCCTTTTTAATTTTTTTTTTTTTGCATATGTGTCAAACTTAAATGATTCAGATCACTAAACAAATTTTAATATTACACAAAGATAACCAGAGTAAATACAAAAATTGAGTTTTAAATGATGATTTAATTTATTAAGGGAAAAATTTGAAAAAGTAATTGACCCCCAAACCTAATAACTGGTTGTTATTCAAGGTTCACAGGCGACCACAATGATTTGGGGATACCGAATGGCGGTGCATTTGCAGTCTTGAACCTAAGGGCTCTTTTTGATCCTGCTATAAAGTGGACCAGAGGTCTCAAGCCATACCACATGATTCAAGGTTACCACTTTAATTACTGCCTTCTGGCTCAGCAATACATATTACTGCTCCGGACCAGCCGTGTCTCTCCTATTCTATTTTTTGCTTACCAGCAGAAGATCGTCCTGTCATTTGCTATTCTAAATTAGTTTATATGATTGTAGCACCCCCTTGCTTTCAGCATGGGCACTACGCTAAAGTTAATGGGGAATGGGAGAGTTACTTTGCTCCCATTCATGATTTGTTCAAATTCTGGGACATCTGTCATTCCAGAATTGTCCACTGGGTCAGTCTGTGGTCCAGGGATGCAGTGCCATTCCTGGTCGGCAGTTGGCGCTAGAGGGGTTCAGGCAGAGCAAGCTTTCCCAGCAGCCAATTAGAGGAGTTTTCCCTCGCGAGGCATGCTGGGGGAGAGTATGTGTGACAGGTGTCATGTGTTCCAAAATCTTTGCGGGGTCCCCGTTCTAGGTGCGGTACCCACCTTCAGGGTACGCGCATCCATGGACCCCGCCAGCGCGGCCCACCTGGCCAAAGCTCAAAACTGCATTGCACCTCATCTGGAGGAAAAGGGGGACTCCAGTGTTGAGCTGGGTTCCAGGACCTATTGAGAGAGTCCCAGTCCGGGATCCAGTGTCCAGACCACTGACAGGTATGCTTGCTGTCATCCGGGGGCCTGTTTAGGAAAAAGTCTACTGGGAGGAGTTGCTCTTTATTCACCTAAGTATTTTATTTAAATCGGCCTGTGGCAGAGGCCCTAGAGCCAGGTTTGTGTGACAGACCTGTTCCTCCCAGACGGTTCAGAGTGACACTTCGGCTGCCAGGCCTATCATAGGGGTCTGTCCGGGGGCACTTTACCCACTCCAAGTAGAGTGGCGACGAGTTACAGAAGTTGGTACTATACAGAGCAGTACTGACTGCTCCATTTATATCCAGGCCTGATACTGCAAAGTTCTCTCCTTCTATCCTTTCATCAACCTTGTCCTTCCAAACTGATGTTGATGTTGGCCGTGTTGGCCTGGAAATAAAGCATTGAAAACCCTTCAATCACTGTCTGGATCTTCGTTCACTATTTGTTCTACCACTGCACCCCTGGAGCCATGTCAGGGTAACTTAATTTGCTGATCCCAAATCAATCAGCGGCTCCTTCGGGGGTAGCGCTACATGATAATACCCCCTTGACTGGCTATCTGTTAAAAACTATTGCCAATGTCTAGGTAAAAAGACCGATTGTTGTCTACTCTCAACGCGGTTAACTCTATCCACATGTCTATGCTCCTGAGGAAGAGTTTTAACAACGCGTAACATGTAGAGCGAGCCCTCCTTTCCTCTGGACCCACCGCCTGGTTACACATCTTACAGCTAAACCTCTAACTATACTCTCTTGAGTTCTTTATGATCTAACTGCATTATGTTAATACTATTGGGATAACCTGTGTGGACCAGTTATTGATTTAATTTCTTCGATTTTACCTTTGTTACTGCTTTTTATGACATTTCTACAAAATTAAATACCTTTAGCCTTTTACCATATCTATTGTGTGCCTCTAAAGTCCAAAACCACTAGTCTCTAGTCAAAATCCACCTGGTTGTGCCACCCTTGGCGGCAACAGTGTTAATCATGCATTTGTAATAACTGGCAATGAGTCTTTCACATTGCTGTGGAGGAATTTTGGTCCAATCTTCTTTGCAGAATTGTTAATCCAGCTGCATTGGAGCATTTAAGGTCATGCCACAGCATCTCAATCGGATTTAAGTCCAGACTTTGACTAGGCCAATCCATTCAGAGGTGGAATGCTGGTGTGTTTCAGATCATTGTCCTGCTGCATAACCCAAGTGCTCTTGAGCTTGAGGTCAGGAACTGATGGCCGCATGTTCTCCTTCAGGATTTTTTGGTAGAGCGCAGAATTCATGGTTCCATCAATTATGGCAAGTTATCCAAGTCCTGAAGCTGCAAAGCAGCCCCAGACCATCACACTACCACCACCAAGTGTGACTGTTGGTATAATGTTCTTTTTATGAAATGCTGTGTTAGTTTTATGCCAAATGGGACACACACTTTCCAAAAGCTTCTACTTTTGTCTCATCATTCCACAGCACATTTACCCAAAAGTCTTGGGGATATTCCAGATGTTTATTGGCAAATGTGAAACGAGCCTTTGTGTTTTTTTTGGTCAGGAGTGGCTTTGGCTATGGAACTCTCCCATGGATGCCATTTTTGCCCAGTCTCTTTCTTATTGTTGAATCATGAACATTGATCTTACCTCAGGCAAGTGAGGCCTGCAATTCTTTAGCTGTTGTTCTGGGTTCTTTTATGACCTCCTGGATGAGTCGCAGTTGTGCTCTTGGAGTATTTTTGGTAGGCCGGCCACTCCTGGAAAGGTTCACCACTGTTCGAAGTTTTCTCCATTTGTAAATAATGGCTCTCACCGTGGCCCGCTGAAGTCCCAAAGCCTTAGAAATAGCTTTTTAACCCTTTCCAGACTGATGCGTGTCAAATACTTTGTTTCTCATCTCTGTTCTTGAATTTCTTTAGATTGGCATGATGTGTTGCTTTTTGAGATATTTTAGCATGCTTGACTTTGTCAGACAGATTCTTTTAAAGTGATTTCTTTATTCAACAGGTCTGGCAGTAATCAGGCCTGGGTGTGGCAAGTGAAATTTAATTCAGCTTTCCAAAAAATGTGGTTAATCACAGTTCATTCATGATTTAGCATCATCATTTAAAACTGCATTTTGTATTTACTCTGGTTATCTTTGTGTAATATTAACATTTGTTTGATGATCTGAATCATTTAAGTGTGACAAATATGCAAACAAATAAAAAATCAGGGAGGGAGCCAATACTTGTTCAAAGAACTGTATAGCACATACATTACATCGGACCAAGCTGGACCACTGTAACAAGGCAAAAATTGCCAAAATTTGAATCATCTTTATTGCTAATGTTGGCATGCTGCCTTTCTAACTTAGTAGGTATGCTTGTAATTACCAGGTTCCCTGGGGTGACCCCTGAAGAGCGGTATATGATCCATCTTTGGCACGATGTGTTAACTGAGTGGCATAACCTGAAGTGAAATGAAAAAGACAGAAATAATGAGAAGAAAATGTGTGTAATTTACAGTATATATACAGTGCTCAAAAAAAAATAAAGGAACACTTTTTAATCAGAGTATAGCATCAAGTCAATTAAAGTTCTGGGATATTGATCTGATCAGTTAAGTAGAAGAGGGGGTTGTTAATCAGTTTCAGCTGCTCTGGTAATGAAATTAACAACAGGTGCGATAGATGGGCAACAATGAGACCACCTCCAAAACAGTAATGGTTTTACAGGTGACATTTTTTTTCCCTGCTCATCTTTTTTGATTTTTTACTAGCTTTGCAGTGAAAAACTTCAGTAAAACTTCTGGTAGCATGAGGAGATACCTGGACCCCCTAAAGGTTGCACAGGCAGTCCAACTCCTCCAGGATGGCACATCAATACGTGTCATTGCCAGAAGGTTTGCTGTGTCTCCCAGCACAGTTTTAAGAGCATGGAGGAGATTCCAGGAGACAGACTGTTACTCTAGGAAAGCTGGACAGGACCCCTTAAATCATCAGGAGGACCAGTATTTGCTCCTTTGTGCAAGGAGGAACAGGATGAGTACAAACTCGCTCATCCATGTCTTTATATACCTTGATTTGTGCACTGGTGTGCAGTCATGTTGGAACAGGAAGGGTCCATCCCCAAACTGTTCCCACAAAGTTGGGAGCATGAAATTGTCCAAAATGTCTTGGTATGCCGACACCTTAAGAGTTCCCTTCACTGGAACTAAGGGGCCAAGCCCAACCCCTGAAAAACAACCCCACACCATAATCCCCCCTCCACCAAATGATTTGGGCCAGTGCACAAAGCAAGGTCCATAAAGACACAGATAAGCTTGACTGGCCTGCACCCGATAGAACACTTTTGGGATGAATTAGAGCAGATTGATATGATTCTATTAGATGGTGAACAGGGTCCTCCTAACCCTCTTGTTGTATTGTAACTATATTGTCTCCCTTTTATAATGTAAAGCACTGCGTAAACGGTTGGCACCATATAAATCCTGTATAATAATAATAATAATGATTCTGAGAAGGGATTTTCCATTCCTCTCTGCCAAGACAAAGACAAAAGCAGCTAAATTGGTATTAAACACAGAAATGTAATAGATTGCAGTGTGCCAATTTTTATATCTGCATTCTTTTTAGGCTTTTTTTCCCTACATTTTCCTCTGTTGACACTAGAGAGCTGTCTAGCAAAAGTGGCAGTTAGAGTGTTGAGCCAAACCTTTTACCACTGACAGGGATGCGTACAATAGTCAGCTATTATTCATTTATGAAAAACCTGTATCCCAAAAGGGGAAAAAAAAGGTTGCTTTTAACTGCTTAATTTGTGTTGGATGGAATCCGGCTTTAATTTGTTAGACAAGTCCATTTAAATTTCTCTAGTATGTCTAACACTCCCTTCCCCCAAGACTGACAATGTTGCTTTCCAAAGATGTCTCCATTGCTGCTCCATAAAGAATAGAGACACCCTGATGCCGCGTACACATGATCATTTTTCGGCATGTAGAAAAAACTTTTTTTTCCAACTTCATCATTAAAACGACGTTGCCCACACACAATAGTTTTTAAAAAATGCTCTAGCAAAGCGCAGTGACGTACAACACGTACGACGGCACTATAAAGGGGAAGTTTCATGTGGATGACGCCACCCTTGGGGCTGCTTTAGCTGATTTTGCGTTAGTAAAAGACGATTTGCGCTTTTCAGTCTGTTACAGCGTGATGAATGTGCTTACTCCATTACGAACGGTAGTTTTACCAGAATGAGCGCTCCCGTCTCATAACCTGCTTCTGAGCATGCACAGGTTTTTAACGCCGTTTTAGCCCACACACGATCATTTTTTACAAAAAAACGACAACGTTTAAAACGTTGTTAAAAAAATGCAGCATGCTCGGAAAAAAATTTTTTGTCGTTTTTCGGGACCCGAAAAATTATGTGAAGCCCACACACGATCATTTTAAATTAAAAATTTTTAAAACATAGTTTTTTTTCATGCCGAAAAATGATCGTGTGTACGCGGCATAAGACCAAAGTGTGTCAAAAAGTGAGAATGCAAACTGAACAGAGCATTAATATTAGCAGTAGAGGGAATGGGAAATCAAGCCCAACCAAAGTCACAATTTATACTGTAGATTTTTTACTTGTAGACCTTCATTTTAATAGTTTGCCCTTTCCTGTTGCAGCTGTTGTTCAGACTGTAAATGTGAACATACAGTCCACAAGGTACCCAGGTAAAGCTGGATACACACTATACAACTTTTGTAAAATTTCCTTTAGATTTACCTTCAACTATGTAGCACAAGTGTCAGCCTGATTGCATACAAATTTAAAGTGTTTAGGTTTGACCTCATATTATATGGTTTTGGTAAATCTAAAGGAAAACATCTAATACAAATTGTATAGTGTGTATCCAGCTTTAGACATAGCACTCAACAAAACAATTTATCTGTTTGAGGAAACTTGTGATAAAGGGTGTGGATATTACTCAGCTCTGCCAGCACAGACCACTACAGTGTTAGGGCAGCAACCAGTGGGAGAAAAAGCATTATTTGAAGTCTTTCCTAGCATGAATCAGTCACAGACCATATTTTGTGAGGTAACTGAACAGTTTGGGAAAACACCCTTTCTATTTTTAGGATGACTATGCCCCTTTGCCTGAAGTCAACTCTGTAAAGACATCATTAATGAGTTTGCTGTGGAGGAACTTGAGTGGCCTGCATAGAGCTTTAACCAAACCCCATTTTGGGATGAATTGGAATACCAATTGTGAGTTAAATCGTCTTATCTGATATCAGTATCTGACCTCACAAATGCTTTTTTGGTCAAATAGGCACAAATTCCACATGAATAAGCCACAAATGGAGGCTGTTATAGCCAGAAAGTGTGGGCAAACTCCTTACTAATATCCAGTACAGTGGAGGCTTTTAAAGCCAAGAAGGGGGGGCAAAGTCATTATTAATATCCATTATTTTGGAGTGGGATGTCCAATAAACTTCAAAAGGTCAAGACAGTGTAAAGAACAGGGTGCTCCCGAGCCCACTTGCAGCCCAATTCTCTGAGGCCTCGTACACACGATCAGTCCATCCGACGAGAATGGTCCGAAGGACCGTTTTCATCGGTTAACCGACAAAGCCGACTGATGGTCAGTCGTGCCTACACACCATCGGTTAAAAAATTGATCGTGTCAGAACGCGGTGACATAAAACACACGACGTGTTGAAAAAAACGAAGTTCAATGCTTCCAAGCATGCGTCGACTTGATTCTGAGCATGCGCTGCCTTTTGACCGATGCCTTTGCATACTAACGATCTGTTTTGACCCATCGGTCAGGCGTCCATCAGTTCAATTTTAAAGCAAGTTTGTTTGTGTTTTGACCGAAGGATAACTGACCGATGGGGCCCTCACACAATTGGTTTGGACCGATGAAACGGACCTTCAGTCCGTTTTCATCGGTTTTGACCGATCGTGTGTATGAAGCCTCACTGATTGGTAGTATCTGAAGACAAAGCTTGCTCCAGCTGTGGCATATCACAAATCCACAACAAAACTGATCAGCCATGTCTCCCACCACCAAACAAAAAGGTCGGCAACACGGTAAACCATGCTAATAAAATCTTCTTTTTTAAGACCCATATGGATAAACGGGATAAATAGTCACTGATATGGGGGGGGGGGCAGAGTACACTACAGTGGGGAGGTAATGTGAATGGGGGACAGATGACACTGCTTTGCGGGGTACAGGTCACTATGGTGCTTGGAGAATGGGGCAGATGACATTGCCATAGTGGGCAGGGGAGGAAGAGGATACTACAGTGGGGGTGATGTGCAGGGGCAGAGGACACTGCTTTGGGGGGGCAGAAAGCACTAATGTGGGTGAGGCAAATAACACTACTGTGTAGGGGGGCAGAGTATATTACTGTGGGGAGGTTGAAGGGGGCAGAGGACACTACAGTGGGGGTGGGAGTGGAGTGATGTGAAAGGGGCAGAGGATACTACTCTGTGAGGGGGAAGTGATGTGAAGGGGGCAGAGGACACTACCCCTCTTTCCTCAGTGGATCTTTAAAGGGGAGTTCCACCCACAATTTCACTTTTTAAATATAAATACCCCTGTAATACACAAGCTTAATGTAGTCTAGTAAAGTTAATCTGTAAACTAAGGTCCGTTTTGTTAGGTTGTTACAGCATTTAGATAGTTTATCATCTAGAAATAGACCGTGGCCATCTTAAGTGTGGGCATCATGAAGCCAGACTGTATGACTTCCTGGATTTCAGCTTTGCATATCTCGCACATGCTCAGTGCACAAGCAATGTAATAGGTTTCAGTCAGGTTTGCAAGGACTACTGGGAAACATGATGCCTATCCCAGAAACCCTTGCAAATAGCCTAGGCAAATAAGGAGGAGGAAGTAATGAAGGACTACAAAATAAAGGTATTTACAAGCAACAAATTAAATAAAAAATTTCCATTATGAACACTATGAGATTAGAGCATGCAGCACAGACAAACATAAAAAAATGGGTGGAACTCCACTTTAATTTCTTCCATGCTGTCCAGGTAGATCTCAACCTCTGAAAGGTACCTTATCATAATCACATTGGCCCGGATTCAGGTAGAATTGCGCATTATTTACGGAGGCGCAGGGCAACGTTTTTTGCCCTGCGCCCCCGCAAATTTGCTCCGCTGCCCTTGATTCACGGAGCAGAAGCTCTGTAAATTGCACGGGCGCGCCGGCAAAATGCCCGGCGCAAGAGCACGCAATTTAAATGATCCCGTAGGGGGCGGGAATCATTTAAATTAGGCGCGTTCCCGCGCCGATCGTAGAGCGCATGCTCCGTCTGGAAACTTTTTCCCGACGTGCATTGCGGCAAATGACGTTGCAAGGATGTCATTTGCTTCAAAGTGAACGTGAATGGCGTCCAGCGCCATTCACGATTCACTTACGCAAACTACGTAAAATTCAAATTTTGCGACGCGGGAACGACGGGTATACGTAACATGGGCTGCCCCTGCTAATAGCAGGGGCAGCCTTGCGCGAAAACCGCCGTACGTAAACGACCTAAATTGCGTATGCAGGGCTCGCGCAACGTTGTGAATCGGTGTTAGTATGCAATTTGCATACTATACACTGAGCACAACGGGAACGCCACCTAGCGGCCACCGCAAGAATGCAGCCTAAGATATGCGGGCATAAGAGCCTTATGCCGCGCATATCTTAGGCTGCAGTCGGCGTAACGAGGTTCCTGAATCAGGAGCACTCGTTACGCCGGGGCAAGTAAGCAATTGCGCTGTGTAACCTATGGTTACACAGGCGCAATTGCTTCTTGAATCTACCCCATTATATATTTGGATTTTATATATCTGTCAGAGGATGGCTAGTTTGGATTACCTGTCTGCATATGGCTTATAGCCTCTGTCCTGCGGTGAAGTCCAACTTTGTCCCACTGATTCGTTTTGTCCAGGAACAGGGTGGCAATGACAAGCGGTGCCAATTTCATCATATTTTGCTCCGCACAGCCAGTTGGTATAATGATCAGATGATTTAGATTCTTGCCATCAATGGATTGTTCTATGAAATCAGCAATTGGAGATCCTAAAATGAAAGGAAAAAACACATTTGGCAAAAAAAAATCTTCCTCTTAGTGTTTGTCACATCTATTCAGTACAATTTGTTGATCACGACTACAGAAGGACTTTTCTGGCATCTCATTATGTACTTCCTAACTGTTCCAATTTTGGCAAAATACTGCTACTACAGGGCTGTGAGAAGTCTGATTAAGCCCTGCCCACCACCCAGGGGACACAGAGGAAGAGGATATGGATTGCTATGCCTCCTGGGAAAGACAGAAAACTTGTTGGGAGGAACTTGGACTGATGGGAGATGTAGTCTCCACACTGTGACATACCCTGTTTCTCCGAAAATAAGCCCTACCCCGAAAATAAGACCTAGCGTGAGTTTCTGGGATGGCTGCAATATAAGCCCTACCCCAAAAATAAGCCCTAGTTAAAGTCCTTGTAAAAACATGTAATCCGTTCTGTAAAAAGATTATATAGTATGCAGTGTGTCTCCCTTTTGTAACTTTATTGTGGAAAATACTTTATTTACAGCACTGCTGGGCGCTCACGTGACCCGCCGGAGCTCTTCTCCTCTCCTCCCGGCTGATGTCAGCTGTTTTTTTTTTTCATTAAAACTTTATTAAGCCCCTACCCACTGCAGTACTCAGAGTGGGGCTGACGTCATTGGGGTTCTTGGCCCCTCCCTCTGCAGTATTTGGAGTAGGGAAGAAGAGCTCCAGCGGGTCACGTGAGTGGCAAGCGGCACTGTAAATAAGGTATTTTCCACAATAATGTTACACAATGAGACTCACTGCACATGATATTATCTTTTTACAGAACGGATTACATCATTTTATGAGGTCTTTAAACAAAGGTTTATTTTTGGGATTACAGAATTTCACAATGCTGACTCCAGAGCTGACAGGGGGAGAATTTTTTTTGTACATACCATAAACAAATAAGACATCACCTGAAAATAAGCCCTAGTGTGTTTTTTGTAGCCAGAATTAATATAAGACCCGGTCTTATTTTCGGGGGAAACACGGTAGTCCTTTTGGAAGGAGCAGCAGGGAAGCAGAAACAAAATTTCTAAGGGTGCTTTGAGAGAGGAGGCAAAGCAAAAAGGGGGGGGGAAGGGCCTGCGTGGGGAGAATATCACACCTGGGAATGCAGAGGATGTAAGTTAGTTTTTGGTTGTACACTGGCTTGTGTTACCCATTCCTAAAACGTATGCCCTTTGTGATATGCACTCCTGAGCGCTGCACCTTACTTTTCTCCTGGGCTGTGCACCCTGTGTGATACACATTCCTGAGCAATGTGCCCTTTGCAGTATGCACTCCTGAGTCCATGATTTGCACTGCTGCACCCTGTGCGATACGCACTACTGCTTTTCTGAGCCCTGCGTGATACACACTCCTAAGCACTGCAGCCTTGACCACACCCACCATTTGTACTAGCACACTGCATGCGCCACTTTCCTTCTCTCTGGAGTAAGGATGGGAGGGCAATACGAGAACCTTCACCTATTTTCGGAGAAAAAAGCCCTGCCTAAACCTAACACTTAATCTTAAGGTCAATTTCACACCTGCGTGTCACGTCACAGATTTTTCATACTATTTTGAATGGTTGTTGCACACATTCACTTGAATGGGCTGCCCTACAAGCGACAAATGCGCCAAAGCACCTCCTGCTCCTTTTTTTCCAGTGAGCCTTACTCACTTTTGCAATGCGTGTATTGGTGTGTTTTTTGAGTGTTGTCGCGCAACTGCTATTCGTGTTTGGGGTGCCATTAAGAATCGGGTGGTGTAAATTGGGCATAGTAGTTAGGCTCTTAGGGCCAGATTCACAGAATAGATATGGCGTATCTCCTGATACACCGTTGTATCTCTTGTCCTATCTATGCGGCTGATTCATAGAATCAGTTCCGCATAGATAGCCCTAAGATCCGACAGGTGTAATTGACTTACACTGTCGGATCTTAGGATGCAATACTTCCGCCGCCGCTGGGGGGATTTTGCGTCGTATTCCAGCGTCGGGTATGCAAATGAGGATTTACGGCGATCCGCGAAGGTTTTCGCGTTCGTTATGTCGTCGCTAGTAATTTTTTCCCGTCGCAAAGTTACACCTGCTTTAACATGGCTTAACTTTAGTCGAGCCATGTTAAAGTATGGCCGTCGTTCCCGGGTCGAATTTCAATTTTTTTTTTTTAAGGCGTAAGACGTCCGGGAATACGAATGGACGCTACGCACGTTGCCGTTCTAAAAAATGACATCACATCGTGCAAAGCACGGCGGGAATTTCTAAACTGAGCATGCGCAGTACGTCCGGCCTGGGAGCGCGCCTAATTTAAATGGTACACGCCCCATTTGAATTGGGCGTGCTTGCGCCGGACGTGTTTACGATACACCGCCGCAAGTTTACATGTAAGTGCTTTGTGGATCAGGCACTTACACTGAAAACTTGCGGCGGTGTAACGTAAACGGGTTACGTTGCGCCGCCGCAATTGTACCAGAATCTGGCCCTTAATGCTTAACCTTCCATTCTAACCCTTAACCTGTTCTGCAACACTTAAGACCCCTAATCTAGAAGTTTGCCCTAAACCCTTAAAGAAGATCTTTACCCTCTTTTTGCACCTTATATAATATTAAATGTTTAAAAATGGCAGGATTGTAACGGGTTGGATCAGGTCTGAGGAAGGGAGCTTGTCCCCGAAACATGTCAGCTTTCCAACAGCAGCATTTTTGTGAATCACCTATTATGACTAAACGCAAGATGTGTGAAACATCTTCCATTCATTCCTGTGACTGCATCTGTCTACATCACAATAAAGACGTTTTTATTGGTATCCTTTTGCGGTGCCAACACCTGTGGGGTTATCTTCGGTGGGATCTCCTTGGCTCACCTGGAGTGGTGATTTCTCCTCTGCCTTCCTCCCTTGGCAATCACATATGCTGGAGTGATATGATAAGCTTGTACCTTCTCATGTTTGCGAGTATGTTTTTGGTTGTTTCTATTCATTCCACAGGCCTCGCCTGTGGAATGCACTACCAACCACCATCCAACTGGAGTCGGACCACTTGGCCTTCAGGAGAAAGATTAAAACCCATGTCTTCTGAGGTCAAGGGGTTCCTTACCCATGAAATGGATACAGCGCCCAGAGGCGATTCAGTTCGCATGTGTTGCGCTTTACAAGTCTCTCACTCACTCATTAATAAACATGATATTGGTGGTAATGCACTAGGCCAGGGGTAGGCAACCTTTTGAGCACAGTGTGCCAAAAAATGTTATCAATGAAATTGAGCATACTGATTTTATAACAAAAAATGTCAACTTCACACTCAATCACGAAAAGGATTTTTTATAAAGTAAATGCTGTAAACTACTTGAGTAGTAGTGAGAAATAAACATCCCTCACGCCTCAGATCAGCCCCAATCTATGCACCGTCACACCTCAGATCACTGCCCCCCCCTGCAAATCTGTTTCACCACTGTACCCCCTGCAAATCTGCCCCACCGCTGTAACCCCCTGCACATCTGCCCCACCGCTGCAACCCCTGCACATCTGCCCCACTGCTGCAACCCCTGCACATCTGCCCCACCGTTGCAACCCCCCTGTACTACTCTGCACATCAGCCCCACCTCTGTATCCCCCTGTACATCTGCCCCACCAATGCACTACCCTGCTCTTCTGTCCCACCACTGTAAGCCCCTGCTAATCTGCCCCACCTCTGTAACCCCCTGCACATCTGCTCCATCACTGTACCCCTATGCTCTTCTGTCTCACTGCTGAGCCATCTTCTCATCTGTCCTAACTGAATTTATCTGCTCATCTGCCCCACCACTGTAACCCCCCTTTCTCATCTGCCCCACCACTGTAACCCCCTTCTCATGTGTCCCAGTGATGTACCTTCTTTCTCCTCTGCACATATGCCCCCCCTCTGTAAACCCCTGCTACTCTGCCCCACCGTTGTAACCCCCTGCTCATCCGTTCCACCAATATAACCCCTTCCTCTGCTCGCCACTGTACCCCCCTGTACATTTGCCACACCTCTGTACCCCCTGCTCTTCTGCCTAACCACTGTAAACCCCTGCTCATCCGTCCCACCAATGCACCTTCTTTCACATCTGCCCCACCGCTGTACCCCCCTGCTCTTCTGCCCCACTGCTGTACCCCCCTGCTCTTCTGCCCCAACACTGAACCCCTGCTCATCTTTTGCACCACTATAACTACCTTCTCATCTGGCCGAAGACTGAACCCCCCCCTCATCTGTCCCACCACTGAACCCCCTCCTGCTTATCTGTCCAACCACTGTAACCCCCTGCTCATCTGCCCTATTACTGTACCCCCCTGCGTATCCCACTGCTGAACCCTCTTCTCCTCCCTCCCACTACTGTACCTCCTGCACATCTGCCCCCCCCCACCCACTGTAACCCCCCTGCTCATCTGCCCCATCAATGTACCCCTTTTCTCATCGGCCTCACCACTGTACCTGCTCCTCCGCCGTATCCCCATGTCTCACTACTGAATCACCTTCTCATCTGTCCTAACACTAAACCCATCTGCACATCTGCCCCACCACTGTAACCCGCTTTCTCTTCTGCCCCACCAATGTACCTTCTGCACATCTGTCTCACCTCTGTACCCCCCCTGCTCTCATGCCCCGCCACTGTAACCCCCTGTTCATCTGTCCCACCAATACACCTCCTTTCACATCTGCCCCACCCCCCTGCTTTTCTGTACCACTACTTAAATCCATTTTCATCTGCCCCAACACTGAATTCCCCTGCTTTTCTGTCCCACCACTGAACCCCCTTCTCATCTGCCCCAACACTTAAGCTCCCTGCTCTTCTGTCCCACTGCTGAACCCACTTCTCATCTCTTCCACCACTGTACCTCCCTGCAGATCTTCCCCAACACGGTACCCTACTGCTTATCTGTCCCACCTCTGAACCCCTGCTTCTCATTTTCCCTCACTGTTGTACTCTGCTGCTTATCTGCTCCACTGCTGTATCCTCTTCTCGTCTATGATATGTGTGATATGCAGAGTGGTGAAAGGAAGCAGAGATGAGACACATCTTCCTGCCCTGGCACACTCATCCTGCTGATCCAACTCTCGTTCCTGCCCACGTGCTTGTATGTGATGTCATATACAAGCATCTGAAATAGATGCGTAATGAGGTCAGAGGTATTTTCTGAAAGCAGTGGGTCTGTGTGCAGGATCATAATTTGGGCCCTCGCAGCTGAGAAAAAGGGTGGTGCTCTATGCCGCAGCAAAAGTTGGGTGTGATTTTTCATTGTGCGAAATACTGGCTGTGGCTTAAAGGGACACAGAGTGCTGGAGTTCAGTAGTAAGTGATTGAAAGGTTCATGAATAAAATTTCAACAAAGTTCCCAGAAGCTCAACAGTAATTCCACACAGTGGCGTAGCATGGGTTGTCAGCGCCCGGGGCAAGGCAAGAAATTTGCGCCCCCCTAATCTGTAGACTTTTTGCACTCCCTGAGTCCCTTCCCTTCCTACAATAGTACTGACCAGCCCGATTCCTATACTGACCACTACAATAGCCTCTACACAGACCTACATGATTTCTAGACTGAGCATTACACTTACCTACCTGTCCACTGCACTGACCTACCCGATTCCTACATTGGCCACTACACTACACCGCACACCACTACACTGACCACCACACACTGACCACTACACCACACACTGACCACTACACACTGACCCCTACACTACACACTGACCACTACACCACACACTGACCACTACACTACACTACACACTGACCACACACCACTACACTGACCACTACACCACTACACTGACCACTACACCACACACTGACCACTACACCACACACTGACCACACACCACTACACTGACCACTACACCACACACTGACCACTACACTACACACTGACCACTACACTAAACTACACACTGACCACTACACTACACACTGACCACTACACCACACACTGACCACTACACTACACTACACACTGACCACTACACTACACCACACACTGACCACTACACCACACACTGACCACTACACACTGACCACACACTGACCACTACACCACACACTGACCACTACACTACACTACACACTGACCACTACACTACACTACACACTGACCACACACCACTACACTGACCACTACACCACACACTGACCACTACACCACACACTGACCACTACACTACACTACACACTGACCCCTACACACTGACCCCTACACTACACCGCACACCACTACACTACACACCGACCACTACACACCACCAGGGCTGCGCCCTGACTCCACTTTACCCTGCAACACGTGACCTTCGGAAAAAAAAGAAACCCTAAGGCTAACACTGCGCTAATTTAAAAAGATAATACAAAAAAATTATGATAATGTGTATAAGAAAGCAGCTGACACTTAAGGTCAGTACAAAAAACTTAGGATAGATAGCAAAAAAGGGAAAGAGTGCAGCGCTATGTGGTTAAAACCATGTGTGAAATCTAGACCTTCGTCAAAAGCCACATTGGAAGGGATGGCGCGCATGTGCACGTGCACGTGAGGACGCGCGCTCGTAGGTGGGGAGAGAGAAGCGCTGGGAGCCTGAGGGGGGATGAGGACGGACCGCATCCAATGAGGGAGAGGAGCTGGCAGCTCCCCGTCTGTTAGCTGCACGCCGCACGCCGATCGCGGCTTCTGCAAATCAGCTGTCCAGGCACAACAGTGGCGCAGAGGGGGACGGCTCCCTGCACGGACCGAACGAGCCCAAACAGCACAAACGACGCCAGGTCAAAGATGCCAGGAAGCAGGTCAGTGCAGAGGAACACAGCAGGTGAGAGACGGAGAGAGCGCTGCCGGAGGTCTGTATCCTAAGGAATGTGGTAAAAACAGCAAAGCACCCACACCACCACCAGAGTCAAGGTCGGATTTTCCTTTTATGTTTGTACTATCTGTGTCCTCTCTATACCTACCCTATTGAGCACTTGGAGGAGGAAGGAGAGGTAAGATAGAGGACTTTTAAGGACCCCTTAGGGGAAAGGATTAATTATGAAGAGAGGGTTAACGCAGTAAAGATTTGGAAAAAAAAAAAAAACTGTGATGCTACATGACTGTTGCCAATGACACTGGGAAAGTAAATAATGCACAAAATACTTCCTGATTCAACGATAAGTATAAAGTAATATCCTGGTGCCGTAGCAAGAGTGACTGACTTATATAAGGGGTATCGTTAAAGCTGGTCTAAGGGGACTAGACTAACCCTTAATCTTAAACGCCAATTTTTCAAGAGACATTCTTTACTTGAATATAGAAGCATTTCACAGGGCATTGATAAGTGACCCAAAAAAAAAATTTTTTTGACAAAATAAGGAAACGCCACAGACACCCCCCCCCCCCCCCCCCACCCTCGGAAGTACCATACTATGCATGGTTGGGCCGGGGCCGACAGCGGCTAAAAGAACCGACAAATAGAGGGGTGAGGAGGAGAGTGGACTGAGTGGCAGGAGGTCTGAATTAGGATAGACCATATAAGCTCTCTCTCTTGTTTCTTTTTGGAAGTGACCCCGTGGAAGGTATGTAGAGGAGACCCCTAAAAAAAACGGGGGAAATTTGCTGAAAAAATCAGAGGAGTGGCTCAGCAGTAAAGTTTGAAAAAAAAAACGGTGATGTTACATGACTGTTGCCAATGTACTGGGAAAGTAAATAACGCACAAAATACCTTCTGATCCAATGATAAGTATAAAGTAATAACCTGTTGCCATAGCAAGAGTGATTGACTCATATAAGGGGTACCGTAAAAGCCGGTCTAAGGAGACTATACTAACCCTCAACCTTAATCGCTAATTTTTCAAGAGGAGGAAGGTTTGTAGAGAAGACCCTTATAAAGCGGGGGAAATCTGCTGAAAAAACCAGAGGAGAAGCCCAAGTGACCCCCCCCCCTCCCCCCCGGATATAATGTTCTAATCCCACAGGGTGTACAAAGTGATTTTTAGCAATGTGATAAATAAATATAGGATAAGATCCCAAATCCTTTGAGAACTCACCCAGGACTTCTAGGGTCAGGAAGACAAATACATAAACAAAGACATCTGGGATTATTCCCCCTAGAACGGAGGGGAATTTATATATGCTGGACTTGTGGGGTACCATTACTTAGAGTATCTACATAACTAGGGGTTTTCTGAAAAAATTGGAAAACTAGGGAACTCACAAAAAAAAGGGAACAGACACCCCACCTAGTACTTCCCCCCTCGCCATTTGGAAGGTAGGGGGGGCTAGGTGGAGAGTAAAGAGGAACCCGGGGGAGGCAGTTGAAGGTCAAGCTGGGGAAAAGAATTAGAAAAAGGGAAAATATGAGCAGAATGACGAGTAGGTCTACAAGGGGGGGACCTCCGACAACCCCGAGTAATACATCAACAACAAGCTCTATAAGACCTTTCATGACTAAAGGGGTAAGTCCGCAAACACAAGGAGCCCCGGGAGGGACAAAGCAACAGCAATCTAATAAAGACCAAAAGTCTGTAAACAAAAAACCCCAGGGGGAAAACACCAGCGAAACATCAATAGAGTCAAGAGAAGAAGGCAATATAGAGCATGGATCGGAGGGTAATGGGAATAAGGGACACCGATCAGATGCACAGCCCCCCATAACGGAGAAATTGCAGAGATGCTACAAAGGATGGAAATGGCGATTAAGGAGGAAATCAAAGGGGAAATACAGAATCTGCGTACAGACCTCGGACATTTTATGTCCAGAATTGAAACGAAGAACGAACAGAGACGGCCGAACAAGAAGTAAAAGGGTTAAAACATCAAATTGACCAGACACAACGACAACAGAGACTTATCCTCTACAAAATAGAAGATCAGGAAAATAGAAACCGCAGACAAAATTTAAGGATAAGATCGATCCCAGAGGAAAGGGGAGAAGATCTCAGGAAAAAAATGCAGATGATATTCAATCCCCTCCTGGAAAAACCAATAGAGGAACCCATAAGGATAGAAAGGGTCCATAGAGTGGGGAATCCACAAAGAGTTAACTCAGAGCGAACAAGAGATGTGATAATCAGATTCCGACTCTATGAGGATAAAGAAATAGTGTGGAAGAAACTGCGGGGTCAATCTCCGATAGTGCTGGATGGGAGAGAGTTACAGATATTCTCTGACCTATCCGCCGAGACCCTGGCAAGGAGACGAGTACTGAAGCCACTTCTAAAGCAGATGATAGACTTAAACATTAAATATACTTGGGGACATCCGGCATGCCTAATTGGCACAAAAGATGGAAGATCGGCAACACTGAGATTTCCGGAAGACCTAGAAGAATTCTGCAAAAAAATAGATATTCAGATACCCGACCTACCAGGATGGGAATAGAGGAGTAGGAGATAAGGGAGGAGGGAGAAAAAAAAAAAAATATGAGTCAATTCATAATGATCTAATTTTTTTTGGAAGATCCGGTTTTTTATTGTTCGGACTTTTGTTGGTGGTGCTGGGTGCGTTGGGGGATCTACCTATCCCCCCTCCCCCCCCGCACAAGGAGTGAAGCGGAGGAGAGGCAATCCCAGGACCCCACCTAGAGGAAACTGGGCCAGACATGGAGGATGGTCCAGAGGCCAAAAATTGGCCGAAAGGGGAGGGAGGGGGAAGGGGGGGGATGGGGAGGGGATGGGAGGGGACGGGGGGGAGGAGGGAGGGAGGAGGGGAACGGGAGGAGAGGGAGGGAAGGGGGGGGAGGGACCTATCTCACCAAAATAATCAGAAAGAAGGGGAAGATTAAAAGATGCCACAAATCAAATGTATATCTTATAATGTGAAAGGTCTCAATAGCCCGACCAAGAGGCATAAGGTTCTCAAGGAATTGAAGGGTTACAAAGCAGATATATCCTTTTTACAGGAAACTCATATTACCCTAGGATCAAATATTAGACTATATGCCCCAGATCTCCCCACTTGGTACTATGGGGATTCTATATCCAAAAGAGCAAGAGGGATAGCAATCGGGATCTCAAAAGGGGTACGGTTCGAACTAACCAATAGACTGACAGATCCAGAGGGGAGATTCCTTTTCCTGAGAGGAAAATTGGAAGGACTAGAATGTACTCTGGTAAATGTCTATGCCACAAATGACTCACCAACAAAATTTCTCTTGGGGATACTAGGGAAGTTGACAGACTTCAGGAGGGGAAGAGTAATCATAGGAGGAGACTTCAACCTAAGTATGAACCCAAAAATAGATAGGATATCCCAGACATCGAGCGTGCGGGGCGTACAGTTAAGAAAGCTCAGGGACGCTTTATTTAGGAGTCAATTGATAGACGCTTGGAGAGTCTTTAACCCGGACAAACGAGACTACACTTTCTACTCCCCGGTGCATGGGACTTACTCTAGGATCGACCACATACTAGTCGATCACAGAACCCTAGATATCGTGGTGGAGGCAAAAATAGAAACCATGACGATCTCTGACCATGCACCGGTTAGTACCACAATAGACATTTCAGGAAATCCGAGGCCGAAACAAAATTGGAGGTTAGACGAACATTTGTTGATAGAGGAGACCAGTTTAACAAGAGTAAAAAAAGAGCTGGAAGAGTATTTTAGGTTAAACGAGATGAAGGAAGTATCGGCGGCAACAGTGTGGGACGCCCATAAGGCAGTGATAAGAGGAACTTTGATCTCGGAAGGGGCAAGGAAAATAAAAGAAAAAATAGGAAAAAAGAAGAATTAATAGAAGAAATTTTCCGCTTAGAACAAGAACATAAAAAGATAGAGAAACAACGGGATCTATATTTAAAATTGGTTAATAAACGTAATGAACTGAAAGATATTATGAATCAAGAAACCCGAAAGGAATTTAATTTAATCGCTAGGGAAAGATATACGTGGGGGAATAAAACCAATAAACATCTAGCAAGAATGGTGCAGAAAAAGAAATAAAAAAACTATATAGACAAAATCAAAAACGAAAAAGGAGAGATGTTACATACAACAAAGGAAATCGCGGAGACCTTTAGGCTATATTATGAGAGACTGTACGCGGTGGAACAAAGGAAAGGACAGGAGGGAGAAAAAATAAATAAAACTGTAAATTTCCTAAGGGAAGCAGGACTGCCAAAAATAAATAGAAGTGAATCTGAGATAATGGATAGACCAATATCGGAAAAAGAGATTAATTCTGCATTAGCGAGTACAGCATCAGGTAAAAGTCCGGGACCCGACGGTTTCACCAACCTGTATTATAAAAAGTGTAAGGAGATCCTTCTACCAAAATTACGCCAATATTTTAATGGGTTGGGCGAAGATTTCTTTTTGAGACGGGAGGCCTCAGAGGCTATCATAACAGTTATCCCCAAGGAGGGTAAGGATAAAGGGGACTGCTCAGGGTATCGACCAATATCTCTGCTAAATACAGATGTAAAACTGTTTGCAAAGGTCTTGGCCGAGAGAGTAAAACAAGAAATGGCAAAGATGGTACACCCAGACCAGACAGGGTTCATCCAGGGAAGAGAGGGGAGGGATAATGGAGTCAGAGCGGTATTGATAATGCAAAAAATGAAAATAACCGGAATCCCCAGTCTACTCTTGTCGATAGATGCGGAGAAGGCATTTGACAGAGTAGACTGGGGATTCATGCTGCGTACCCTGGATGAAATGGGGTTTGGCCAAAGGATGAGGAAGTGGATAACAACTTTGTATCAGGAACCAAGGGCAAAAATAAAAATAAATGGAAGCCTATCCCAAGAATTGTTAATGAAAAACGGAACTAGACAGGGGTGCCCCCTGTCTCCACTCCTGTTTGTGCTCTCCCTGGAGCCATTATTGGCCAGGATACGTAAGTGCCCCGACATAAGAGGAGTCAAAATAGGGGAGGACGAACATAAACTCTCAGCATTTGCTGATGACGTCCTCTTCTATTTGTCAGACCCTAAAACCTCTATCCCAAAATTATTAGATCTATGCACGTCATACGGAGAAATATCAAATTTCAAAATTAACGTAGCTAAAACCGAGATCCTAAGTATCAATGCCAACGGACGAGAGGAAAAGGATTTAAAACAGAAATACTGCTTCTCTTGGGTAAAAGCACTCAAGTACCTTGGTATTCTTCTAGTCCCATCAATAAAAAAAATGTATGAGAAAAATTATATTCCTTTGCTAAACGAAATTAGGGAGGAAATTGGGAGGATAAAAAATAGACCAATATCCTGGATAGGACGAATAAACTTTTGTAAAATGGTAATCCTACCAAAGATTACCTATAAGTTCCAGATGATACCCATAAGTTTACCCGGAACACTCTTCTCAGCTCTTAAAAAACAGATTATGAACTTCATATGGAGAAATAAGAAACACAGAGTATCCCTCCAAACCCTAAGACAACCCAAAATTAAGGGGGGACTAGCAGTACCAGACATTAAAACATACTATGAGGCTGTGGTTTTGTCGAGGGTGGTGGAGTGGGCTAGGGCCAGTAAGGAAAAAAGATGGGTTAATATCGAAAACGAAATGGCAAAAGCCAGTTTGGACAAGATTATATGGAACCCACCTCAATATAGGACACTAGATAAGAACTCACACGAGATAACTAAAAACGCACTAAAAATTTGGGACACTAAATATAAAAAAATAGAAAAGGAATTTAACTCACCATTACTGGCACTAAAAAACAATGATTATTTTGCACCGGGCAAAACACAGATTGGTGGAAATTGGATAAAAAAGACACCATTCAATTAAGGGATATAATAAAAGATGGGCACATTGTAACACTACAAGAATTAAAGGGGAAAAATTTTTTTGGGGAAATTGACGAATGGAGATACCATCAGCTAGCCCACTTTATACAAAGACTGCCGCACCCACTGAGGTCAGGGGAGCAGTTAACCGATTTAGAAAAATTATGCACATCGGAAAAGGTCAAGGGAACGATCTCACAATTATATAAGATTCTGATAAAGGTGGACGAGCGGATGATCCCTCCTTTTGTTAAAAAATGGGAGAGGGAACTTGGATCAAAGCGAGATAGGACCTCAATAGAAAAAATGCTGACACTGGTCCATTCCTCGGCAGTAGACAGCCGTACAGCTGAGATGAGCTATAAATGCCTGACTGGATGGTACATGACCCCAGATAAACTATCTAAATTCAATGAAGGACAAACGGGAGAGTGTTGGAGGGGATGTGGCTCCCCGGGAACTATGGCTCACCTGTGGTGGAAATGCCCTAAGGTGGAGGAATTCTGGAAAAAAATATTGGGATGCATAGAAGAGATCACAAAAGAAAAAATTAAGCTGGACCCGTGGGTAGTATTGTTTCATGGGGGTGGGGAAAAAAATCAAAAAATATAAAAAAAACCTGGTCCCACATCTATTAAATGCTGCCAAAAGAATAATACCGAGAAATTGGCAGGAAGTAGACTGCCCCCACATTTGGGAGTGGATAGACTCCGTGGAAGAAACTTATAGAATGGAAGAATTGAGAGAAGGAGTGGAAGGCAATGATATAGTTCAAGATAAGAAGTGGGAAAATTGGAGGATTTTTAAGAGATCCTGGAGCTATGCCGAAAAACTTAGGGGCTGAGACCTAAAGATAAAGTAAAACAGAGACGCAGGCATCAGGAGAAAGTTTTCTGGATTGCTTATGGTGAGATAGGGGGAGGGTGGGGTGGCTGAGGGGGGAGGGAGGAATGGGGATAAGGCAAAGGAAGTGAAGAATCGTCTTACCTGAGACTACTAATAAACTAAAAAAGGAAGGAGTTATACCTTAAACCCCCAAAAAAAAAAAAACATGTGTGAAATAAATGTTAAACCTTGAAATGTAAACAAATATGTGAAAAATTCATATATGAAAAATTAAAAAAAAAAACGAATGCAGAGTCCAAAAAGAACACAACATAGTCCGCGAAGAGTTAATTCCAAAAGCAAATCCATGAAGGGTTAACTCCCAAAAAAAGACAAATTGCTTGCCAAGAAAGTAAAAAATACCAGTTACACTTACCGGTAGCTGTTTTTCTATGAGTCTTACAGGACGGCACCTTGAGAGTAGACTGGCTTCACCTGACAGGAAACACAATCAAACACAATCAAAAAGAGGTTTAAAAACCCCGCCCCTCCCCGTGCACCTCAGTTCGTGATAAAGTAACCACCATAAGAGCACGGGAACCAGTATATGAAAATACAAACCATACGAAGTCATCAGGGTGGGAAATAGGCCTGCCGTCCTGTAAGACTCATAGAAAAACAGCTACCGGTAAGTGTAACTGGTATTTTCTCGAGTCGTCTTCCAGGACGGCACCTTGAGAGATAAGCAAGTAACCCTCAGGCCTACCTTAGGGCGGGACCACTGCCTGCAGGACTGCCAAACGTCAAGTCTTGGGGTGACAGGAGTTCCACTCGGTAGTGTTTTAGAAAGGTGTTCTGGCTTGACCACGTTGCTGATCTACAGATTTGTTCCACTGAAACTCCTGCTCTCTCTGCCCAGGAGGTTGCTATAGATCTCGTGGAATGTGCCTTGACTTTAGGTACTGTTTTGCCAGCCTTACTGTATGCTACTGAAATTGCCTGTCTTATCCATCTAGATATGGAGGCTCTAGATGCTTGGCAACCCTTTTTCTGTCCTGAAAAATTGATTAGCAAGTGTGATGAGCGTCTGAACTCACTCACCCTTTCTAAACAAATTAACAAACAGCGTCTTACATCCAAACAATGAAAGGTTCGTTCTCTTTCATTCTGTGGGTTTGCGCAAAAAGAAGGAAGTATAATTTCTTGTGACCTATGAAACTTCGTTGCCACCTTAGGTAGGTACAGGGGATCCTGACTTAGGACCACCCTGTCCTCGAATAAACGAAAATAGGGCTCTTTGATTGAGAGCGCTTGCATGTCTCCTATTCTTTTGGCCGTGGTGATGGCCAAAAGAAAGGAGAATTTAAATACTAACAGCCTAACCGGAATGCTGTCTATCGGTTCAAACGGAGGTTTGGATAGCTGATCTAACACCAGGGAGAGGTCCCAAGGGGGAACTCTGGATATCTGTATAGGTGACAACCTATCCCTGGCCGTCAGGAACCTCTTAATAAGAGGATCCAGAGCCAGCCTCTTGTCTAAAAAGTAGGACAAGGCGGCAACCTGTACTCTTAGGGTTCTCGTAGCTAGTCCTAGATCTACCCCTTCCTGAAGGAACTCCAAGATAACTGATATTTCGGGTAGTGGAGCTTGTCTTGCTGCGCACCAGCGTGAAAACACTCCCCAGGTCTTGGCATAGATCTTTCTGGTAACTTCCTTACGACTCGCTAAGAGGGTATCTATTACCTTCTCTGAGCAACCCTTCCGCTGCAGGTTCCACCTCTCAAGTACCAGGCCGTCAGATTGAAAAAGCCTGGCTCTGGGTGAAAGATCGGCCCCTGCCGCAGAAGGTCCACCCGGACCGGGAGAGGGAGGGGAGGAAGGACTGACCACTGTTCTAACATTGGAAACCAAGATCTTTTGGGCCACCAGGGAGCGATCAGGATCAGCTTCCCTTGTGAACGACTCAGTTTCTGTAATACCCTCGGGATCAGATTCAGGGGAGGGAAGGCATAGGCTAGGTAAAATGTCCAGGCCTGGGCCAACGCGTCCACACCCTCCGATCCCTGATCCCGGGAGAGGGAGAAGAACCTTTCTATCTTCTTGTTCCTCCTGTGAGCAAAGAGGTCTATTTCTGGGTTGCCGAAATGATGACGTACCCAATCGAAGACCTCCTGACTTAGTTCCCACTCTCCCTGGAGAATGGGTTGGCGGCTTAGAAAGTCCGCTTCTAGGTTTAGGACTCCCCTGATGTGAACTGCTGACAGGGAGCGGACTCTCTGTTCTGCCCAGCCTAGAATTTCTAGGGACAACCTTAGGAGCGAACGGGACCTGGTGCCTCCCTGATGGTTCAGGAACGCCACCGTGGTCGCGTTGTCGGAGAGAATTTGTATTTCTTGGTTCAGGATTCTCTCCTCGAATGCTTCCAAGGCTCTTCCGACCGCTGATAATTCTCAGAAGTTGGAAGAGGACTCCCTTTGGTGTCGATCCCAGGAACCCTGGGCCCGCCATGTGGGCTCCCCATCCCCAGGAGCTGGCATCCGTGGTTATCCTGAAGGGGTTTGACTGGTTCCACTGAAGGCCCCTTCCCAGATTCCGAGGAATGAGCCACCACTCCAGAGTGTTCCTTACTGACTCTGGAATGGAGACCCTGGAGTCTAGGGATGTTTCCTTCCCGTCCCAGGAGGAGAGGAGGAAGGCCTGTAGTGGCCTGTAGTGGTCATAAGTCCCAACAACCTCATGATCTCCCTGAGTGAAATATCTGCTGTTCCCCTGACAGACCTGACCACTGAGGCCTCGTACACACGACAGAGTTTCTCGGCAGAATTCACAGAGAAACTCGGTCAAAACCCGGATTCTGCCGATAAACTCTGTCGTCTGTACAGTTTTGGCTCGATGGAGCCGCCGAGGAGCTCGACGAGGAAATAGAGAACATGTTCTCTATTTTCTCGTTGGCCGCGTTGTTCTATAGGAGAAGGCGGCCCGCCGAGGTCCTCGGCGGCTTCATCCCAAAACGAGACGAGGAACTCGACGTGCCAAGCACGTCGAGTTCCTCTGTCGTGTGTACGGGGCCTGAGATGAGTTTCTGGACCTTGTCTACTGGTAGGAGAAGCTTTTTCTCTAAGGAATCTATTAAAAACCCCAGATAGATTTTCCTCTGTTCTGGGAGGAGAGAAGATTTTTCTCTGTTTACAATCCATCCTAAGGATTCCAGTGTAGTCAGGATGGTGGTCAGGTCCGTGAGAAGAAGTGCTCGACTGGGATTGAACAGAAGCAGATCGTCGAGGTAGGGAACAAGGGAGATGCCTTTCAGATGTAGAAAGGCGACCACCTCTGCCAGCACCTTCGTGAAAACTCTTGGGCTGGAGGCAAGCCCAAAGGGGAGAGCGGTGAATTGCCAGTGTTGGATCCCCTGAGAGGAAACAATGGCGAATATCAGGAATCTTTGATGGTCCTGGTAAATGGGGACATGGAGGTAGGCGTTCTTCAGGTCTATGGTTATCATAAATACCCCTTCTAAAAGAAGTCCTTTGAGACTGTAAATGTTCTCCATGCGGAACCTCTTGTAGAGGAGATAAGTATTCAGGGGTTTTAAGTTGATAATTAGACGGAATTTCCCCGAGGGTTTGGGCACTACGAAGATGTGAGAGTACACCCCCTGACCCTGTTGGTCTACCGGAACTGGGACTATGACCCCCTGTTGTGCTAGGTCTGACACATTCCCTAGAAGGCTTGCCACCTTGAGGGGATTTTGGGGTAAATGAGTGAGGAGAAAAATTGGTGGAGGAAGATGGCGGAATTCCAATCTGTAGCCTTCCTTCACTATCTGCAAAATGTGAGGACTCCGCGTTATGCTTTCCCAAGCTGGAAAAATCGGGAGAGCCTTCCCCCGACTCTTGAGTCACTTGGAGTCTTTCCCAGCGGGTTTAGGATCAGGGAAAAGGATTCCCCCTTTTGGTTTATCCTTTTCCATGATCCACCTCCTATTAAAGGCCGCTCTTCAGTCTGAAGGTCGGTTTTTATTCTGGGGGCCTCGAAAAAATCTCCTCCTATTTTGTTTAGGTTTGGGAGGGAACCGCTTACCCTTTTCTGAGGCTCTAGTTAGAGCCTGGTCTAAACCTGTCCCAAAGAGGAGGGATCCCTCAAAGGGCAGGGCACAGAGACGGGACTTGGAGGCCAAATCTCCTTCCCATGTTTTGAGCCATAGTGCCCTTCTCGAGGCGTTAATAAGAGCGCCCGTCTTAGCAGAGGCTCGAACGGTCTCAATTGATGCGTCTGCTAGATAGGCGACAGCGCTACCTATAAATCTAAGGGAATCTCGGATATCCTTAAATTTTGAAGTCTGCGGGATATGTTCCAACATCCTGGACAGCCAGGTATCCGTATTCCTGGCAATGCAGGATGAGGCCAGTGCGGGCCCAAGGGCTGCCGCATTAGCCTCCCAGGCCCTGCGAAGGGAGGTCTCTGCCCGTCTGTCTAGTGAATCTTTTAAATTCCCAGCATCCTCAAAGGAAAGGTCAGACTGTCTAGACAGTTGAGCTAGGGAAGCATCTAGTTTAGGGACTTTGAAAAATTTGTTTTCTAGTTCTTCCTTAAAGGGACAGCGCCTTTTCCAGGTTTTGTACCTTAGTAACTTCTTTTCAGGTTCAGCCCACTCTCTTAGAACTAAGTCCTGAAGAGATTGGTGAACTGGGATAACCTTTGGCTGGGGTTTAGCCAAACCCTGGTACATCTTATCCTGTGCTGACACCAGTTCGGCCGGCTGCTGAATCCCCTCAGAGGTATAGACAGCCGCCAGTAAACCACCCATGTCATCTGCTGAAAAAATTAATTTGCCTGATCTAGCATCTTCATCCTCATCATCTGTCTGGCTATCAATGAGACCTTCTTCCTGAGCCTCCGAATCCTCAGAGTCTGACAGAAGAACGTCCCTAGCCCTCAACAATCTCGGAGCCGAGGTGGATAAGCTCTCCTGTGAGGAGGGCCCAGCTGCTAGGGGATCAGGTTCTTTGGTTTTTAAGACTTCCTTAAACTCCTTTAATGTGGAAAGCATCTCTGACTGAACCGTCAGGAATTCTTTCATTATTAGCGAAGTTTCCTTCCCTGTGAGCTTTTGAATGCACTTAGCACACAAAAGCTTGGAATAGTCTGTGGCTAGCTTAATGCTACAATTCCCACATCTTTTAGCTTTAGATGTATGTTTAGCAGAAACACTAGAAGCCTCCCCCTGGGCAGTAACCTCTTCCCCTGTAAGTAAAAGACAGAGGCTTTAATACAAAAAAGGAGTAGGGGAAGGGAAGGGGGGTGTGTGGGGAATAAGGACCCAGTCCAAGTGCCCCAATGAAGTTTTTAGAGGTAGACTCACCCCTGGTGGCTTCCTCTGCAGCAGCGGTTAGTGCCGGGCGGTCCTCACGCTCCATGGCACCGTCGAATCGGGCGCCACTCTCTCCCCTGCTGCGCTCCGTGTGTGTGTGAGCTAACGCCGATGGCGGCCGCCATTTTGGTGAAGACCGGAACCGGAAATACGTCATCACCACGCGCCGCCATCGACGCAGCGTCGAAATGCTGGCTCCACCGAGAAACGAGCCTGGGAGAACAGCAGCCGGATCCACAGCGCGGAGATGCGTCATTACCCGGCCCAGCAGGTAGGAAGATGCTCGGGAGAGAGGGATTCCAGCCACCTAGGTGTTCTGAGGTAGCCACTATCCCAGATACACCTAGCAGGGGGGGTTTCCAAACATAGTTTTTCCTTCAGCTCCCCCCCCCCGTACAACATGGGGAGACCCTCTGGACAGGCAATAGCCTCACTGAGCTCAAGGCCTCCCAGGACCCATGGCTCACATTCCAAGAGGGGGACCACCAGCCCCAGGCCTTAGGTCTTTTAGAAAAACAAAAAACCGTTTCGCTGGGGGAAACACAATCATGAACTGAGGTGCACGGGGAGGGGCAGGGTTTTTAAACCTCTTTTTGATTGTGTTTCCTGTCAGGTGAAGCCAGTCTACTCTCAAGGTGCCGTCCTGGAAGACGACTCGAGAAATAAAGTTTGGTGAATAATAAGTCCCAAAAATCACGCTGCTCTTGGGAAGATTTGTATCACTCACTACTTCTCTGGCAATACCCTGGTTTATTTTGGGACATATTATTCACCAAACTTTATCTTCACTTTCACTTTTGGGAGTTAACTCTTCACGGATTTGATTTTGGAATTAACTCTACACGGACTGACTATGTTGTGTTCTTTTTGGACTCTGTATTAGTTTTCTTTTTAATTCATTTTTCATATATTAATTTTTCACATATTTGTTTACATTTCAAGTTTAACATTTATTTCACACATGGTTTTAACTAGGGTTGTCTCGATACCACTTTTTTAGGACCGAGTACAAGTACCGATACTTTTTTTAAAATGTGTCCCCAAATGCAGCCATGTCCCCCCACAAATGCAGCCATGTCCCCCACATATGCAGCCATGTCCCCCCCATATGCAGCCATGTCCCCCCATATGCAGCCATGTCCCCCCCATATGCAGCCATGTCCCCCCACAAATGCAGCCATGTCCCCCCCGTATGCAGCCATGTCCCCCCCATATGCAGCCATGTCCCCAAACATATGCAGCCATGTCCCCAAACATATGCAGCCATGTTCCCCACATATATGCAGCCATATGCCCCACATATATGCAGCCATGTCCCCCATATATATGCAGCCATGTCCCCCACATATATGCAGCCATGTCCCCCACATATATGCAGCCATGTCCCCCCACATATATCCAGCCATGTCCCAAAACATATTGCAGCCATGTCCCCCCACATATATGCAGCCATGTCCCCCCACATATATGCAGCCATGTCCCCCATATATCCAGCCATGTCCCCAAACATATGCAGCCATGTCCCCCATCCCTAATGATGATGCCACCGCCGCGTTAATCACTGTGCGGCGAACATTACAGGCAGCTTTCGTTCAAGGAGGAGTGTCTATACACGGCGCGGCGGGAAAAACAGCTATTCAAACTAAAGGTGCCTGTAATGTTCGCCGCACGGTGATTAACGCGGCAGCGGCGGATTTGCGATATACGGCGGCGGGGGGGGGTAAGTATTCTATTTAGGCATCAGGGGTATTTGCGGGAGTACAAGTACTCCCGCAAATACTCGGTATCGGTCCCGATACCGATACTGGTATCGGTATCGGGACAACCCTAGTTTTAACCACATAGCGCTGTACTCTTTCCATTTTTTGAACACATGTGACCTATCTGACCCCCTGACACACACACACTGATCCACCCGACTCCTACTTCCTGCACTACTCACATCACACTGATCTACCTGACACCAACACTGACTATTACACTGACTGACACATACACTGACCCCCGACACCTACACTGACACATACACTGAGTCCCGACACCTACACTGACACATACACTGAGTCCCAACACCTACCTGACACCTACACTGACCCCCCGACACCTACACTGACCCCCGACACCTACACTGACCCCCAACACCTACTGACACATACACTGAGTCTCAACACCTACCTAACACATACACTGATCCCAGACACCTACACTGACCCCCGACACCTACCTGACACATACACTGACCCCCGACACATACACTGACCTGACACATACACTGACCCCCGACACATACACTGACCCCCGACACCTACCCGACAACTACACTGACCCCCGACACCTACACTGACACATACACTGAGTCCCAACAACTACCTGACACATTCACTGACCCCCGACAACTACACTGACCCCCGACTGGCACCTACACTGACCCCCGACTGGCACCTACACTCACCCCCGACTGGCACCTACACTCACCCCCGACTGGCACCTACACTCACCCCCGACTGGCCCCTACACTCACCCCCGACACTGACCCCTGACACCTACACTCACCCCCGACACCTACCTGACACATACACTGACACATACACTGACCCTCGACACCTACCCAACACATACACTGACACCCGACACCTACCCGACACATACACTGACACCCAACACCTACCCGACACCTACACTGACCCCCGACACCTACCCGACAACTACACTGAGCCCCGACAACTACACTGACCCCCGACAACTACCCGACAACTACACTGACCCCCGACACCTACACTGACACATACACTGAGTCCCAACACCTACCTGACACCTACACTGACCCCCCGACACCTACACTGACCCCCTGACACCTACATTGACCCCCCGACACCTACACTGACCCCCCGACACCTACACTGACCCCCGACACCTACACTAACCCCCGACACCTACACTGAGTCCCAACACCTACCTGACACATACACTGACCCCCGACAACTACACTCACCCCCGACTGGCACCTACACTCACCCCCGACTGGCACCCTCCCCCAACCCCCGACTGGCACCTACACTCACCCCCGACACTGACCCCTGACACCCACACTCACCCCCGACACCTACCTGACACATACACTGACCCCTGACACATACACTGACACCCGACACCTACCCAACACCTACACTGACTCCCAACACCTACCCGACAACTACACAGAGCCCCGACAACTACACTGACCCCCGACACCTACCCGACAACTACACTGACCCCCGAAACCTACCTGACACATACACTGACCCACTGACCTTACACCTACACTGACCTACTACACAGACCCACCTAACTCCTACAGTAGGAGTCCTACTTCCTGCACTACTCGCACTACTCACACCCCCCTCCCCCCAGCTTGGTGCAAGTCCTCCTTACCTCTGTCTGCTCTTCTCCAGACTCCAGGACTCTCCTCAGGACCCCAGCACTGGATGTGCAGATAAGGATTAAACAGCAGCGTGGTCAGTAAACAAGCCAAAAGGTCAATCACGAGTGGTTGCAGGTTGGGATCAGGCAGTAGAGTAGTCAAAAAACAAGCCAAGGGTCAATCACGAGTGGTAGCAAAATACAGATGGCAGCAGGGAAGTCAAGAGAAAGGCACTGGCTGAGAAGGCACAATAACCTGGCAAAGAGGAAGTGCTGAGACAAGGCGTATATAGGAAGTTCATGGGAGGAGCAAGGAGTTCAAGGTTTAACAGTAATCAAGACTCAAGGCAGGGTTGTCCAATGGATCAGATAGGTTTGTCCAGCAGATCAGGCAGGGCACTGTCCAGCATCCCAGATATCTTAGTGGGAAGAGTCAATGCCAGACACAGATGAGGTCCCAGGTTCAAGCCCAGGTCCTGACAGTACTCCCCTCCTCTCAGGACGTCCTCTGGACATCTTAGGGCTGGGTTTGTGAGGAAACCTCTGGTGGAATTCTCTTGTTAATCTAGGGGCATGAACGTTCTCCTCAGGCTCCCAAGAATTTTCTTCTGGCCCATATCCTTTCCATTCGACCAGATATTGTAGCTTTTTCCTAAAGATCCTGGAATCAATAATTTTCTCTACCACAAATTCTACTTCACCCTGTACCTCAAAAGGTGGAGGAGGTGGAAGAATTCTTCCAGAAAAGGGATTTTTATTAAATTTTTTAAGTAGTGATATGTGAAAAACAGGGTGAATTTTCATCAGGAAGTTTTAAGCGAAAGGTAAACGGATTGATTTGAGCAGACATCTTGAATGGTACTATAAACTTCTGGCCTAGCTTTGCAGATGGAACATGGACCTTCAAATTTCAGCAGCCTTCTTGTAACATTCCTGAGTCTCCTTCAAAGTGTTGATTAATTTCTCATGAATCTCCTGCAATGTAGTTAATCTGGTGGTAACAGAAGGAATTGGAGTTGAGATAGGGAGATCAGGAATAAATAATGGATGATACCCGTTGTTTAAATAAAAAGGACTTTGAGAAGTGGAGCTATATTTAGAATTGTTATATGCAAACTCTGCTGTAGAAAGATCATCCACCCAGTCATCTTGAAGATAACTGAAAAAACTTCCAAGGTACTGCTCCAAGGTTTGATTGGTCCTCTCAGTCTGACCATGAATAAGCACTAAGTGTGAAACACGTCGGCTGTTTTTGATTCCTGCTGTGTATTTGCGGTGTTTGCTTATGTTCCTTCAATAAAGACAACTCAAGAGTTCTTTGGTGTGTGGCCGTCCATCCATCCTTTGCTACTTTTCAGTCTGACCATTAGACTGGGGATGAAAAGCAGAACACGGGTTAACTGTTACACCTAAAGCTGAGCAAAAATTTTGAAGTAAACTGTTCTTCTCTGTCCGACACCACATCGTCAGGAATTCCATGTAGTTTAAATACTTCTCGAAGCCTTAAAGGGTTTGTAAACATATTATACTTACCTCCACTGTGCAGCTCGTTTTGCACAGTGTGGCCCCGATCCACGTCTTCTGGGGTCCCTCGGTGGCTGTCTCTGGTCCTCCCCGCAAGAACTCCACACATTCATGTGAGAGAGCTTGCATGGCAGTGAGTCCTTGCAGGCGCGCTCCCGTGATGCAGCCGATGGCCATAGCCGCCAACTGTATCACTCGGCCCCGCCCCTGTGTCATTGGTTGTGATTGACAGCAGTGCGAGTCAATGGCTGCGCTGCTTCAATTGACCAATGAATGTGCCGGGAAGCTGTCCAAGATGCCAGCGCGTTCACGGCTCGGGACTTTCGAGGGGTCAGGTAAGTAAACGGGAGGCTGGGGGGACTGGAAGTTTTTTACCACCTTAATGCATAGAAAGCATTAGGGTGAAACATTTTTTACCTTTACAACCCCTTTAACTCAGCAGTTTGTTCAGCTGAAGGTACCCCCTTAACAGATATAAAATGAGCTATCTTAGTGATACGGTCAACAACAACCAAGATAGTGGTTATTTCTTTTTAGGGAGGTAAATCTACCACAAAGTCAATAGAAATTGAGCCCCATGGTCTTGATGGAACAGGGAGTGGCTGGAGCAACCCCAAAGGAGAAGCTCGGGGAGTCTTACTGCGTGCACAGGTAAGGCATGAGGCCACATAGTGTTTGACGTCTTTTTTATAGCTGGGCCACCAAAATGAACGTGACAAGAGCTCTTCTGTTTTGGAAATCCCAAAATGCCCAGCAAGTTTTGAGTCATGAACCAACTTGAGGTCCTCAATCCGAGCAGATTCAGGTACATAGAGACTATGTGCATGAGTCCAAAAGCCATTCTTGTACACAAGGTTAATATCTGCAGACCGATGATTGAGAAGAGTGTCATTTTCATACCCCTCCTTTAGAAGACTCAAGAATGTCTTGAAACCCATGGCTCCTATGATGTTCTTTTGAGGCAGAATCATACATTCAGGGTTGTCTTCCTGCCATGGTTCAGTCAACATTCTTCATAATGCATCGGCCTTACCATTCCTTGACCCAGATCGATACGAGATGATAAAATGAAACTGAGAAAAGAACAGTGACCAACGTGCTTGTCTAGATTTTTATGATCAGTGGGGTGGATTTAGGTACGACTTGCGCCCTCTTACGGAGGCGCAGCGTACCGTTTTAACGCTGCGCCTCCGTAAATTACCTGCGCTACGCTTCATTCACGAAGCAGTAGCTCCGTAATTTGCGTGGGCGCTCCGTAAAAATGGCCGGCGTAAGCGCGCGTAATTTAAATGATCCCGTAGGGGGCGTGGATCATTTAAATTAGGCGCGTTCCCACGCCGAACGTAGTGCGCATGCTCCGTCGGGAAACTTTCCCGACGTGCATTGCGGCAAATGACGTCGCAAGGACGTCATTTGCTTTAACGTGAACGTAAATGGTGTCCAGCGCCATTCACGATTCATTTACGCAAACGACGTAATTTTCAAACATCGCGACGCGGGAACGACGGGTATACTTAGCATTGGCTGCCCCTGCTGATAGCAGGAGCAGCCTTACGCAGAACCCGAAGAACGCAAACGACGTAAACTGCGTACGCAGGGCGCGTGTACGGTTGTGAATCGGCTTTAGTATGCAATTTGCATACTCTACGCTGACCACTACGGGAATGCCACCTAGCGGCCATCGTAAGAATGCAGCCTACGATATGACTGGCATAAGAGCCTTATGCCAGTCATATCTTAGGCTGCAGTCGGCGTATCGACCTTTCTGAATCAGGAGCAGTCGATACGCCGGCGCAACTAAGCAATTGCGCTGCGTAACTATGGTTACGCAGACGCAATTGCTTACTGAATCCACCCCAGTGAGAACTGAGAACAATTACTGGATGCTTAGCCCCTTCCAGCAGATGCCTCCATTCAGAAAAGGCTTCCTTAATTGCCAGTAATTCCTTATTCCCGATGTCATAATTTCTTACGGCTGATGACATTAAAGGGTCACTAAAGGAAAAAAAAATGTTGCCTAGAATTAATGTCTGCAAGGTAGACAGACAGAATAGTGTAATGATTCTGTTAAAAAACAAGAAAATACCTATTAAATTCCTTCATCTATATAACCTCCGGTGTTCTAGTTTCTGTTCTCTCATTCACTTCCTGGTTTGCTTTGTTTGTTCATGTAAGTACTACATTTCCCAGTATGAATTGCGGCACGCCCAGTAATTCACACCTCCTTGAGGTCTCTAACACGTAGAGAGCGTCCTGCCTCACAGATGTATTTCCCAGGAGGGGGTGAGCACGTTACTGACCACCGCAGTAAAGCCTCCCATCACGGTGGTCAGTAAAATCAGACAAGCAGGAAGTGAACAGAACAGAGAAGAAATAGAGCAACTTCTGAGCAAAAACGAACAATGAGAAAGTGAAAAGAGGAATGTCTGCAGGTAAAGGATGCTTATTATGAAAAAAAAAATTCCGTTACAACCCCTTTAAGCAAGAGAAATACGTACAAGGATGAAGCTGCATCTTTTCTCCTTTTCACTGAGAAAGGATAGCTCCCACAGCAGAGTCTGAGGCATCCACTTCAGGATCGAGATGTAACAATATTGATGCAGAAGTGAAGAGTCTTTAGCTTAATAAAAGCAATCTGTGCCTCAGCTGACCACACAAAGGGCATCCCTTTCTTTCTCAGCTGTGTAATTGGTGCTATCACTTTAGAGAAGTTTCTTATGAATTTTCTGTAGAAGTTGGCCAAACCAACAAATTGTTGTATCTCTTTAACATTACCAGGCCAATCCACCACTGCTTTGATCTTCTCATGATCCATGCTTGAGGCTGGGTTCACACTACTACACTACTTTCATCCTACTTTGCTCTGTGTTCAATGTTTCCCTATGAGAGCGTCTTGTAGCGTCCTACACAAGTCGGTCCGACTTTGAAAATGCTCCCTGTACTACTTTTGGTCCTACATTGATCCTACTTCAGACCCATTGAATATCATTGAAGTCGGACCAAAGTAGTATCCTGTTCATGAAAGTAGGATGGATGTAGGAGCAATGTAGGATAAATGTAGGACCAATGTAGCAGAGCAAAGTAGGATGGAAGTAGTGTAGTAGTGTGAACCCAGCCTAATTCTTTTAGGCCCCGTACACACGAGAGGATCCATCCGCTGGAATTGATCCGCGGACCGACTCCAGCCGATAGATCCCCTGGTGTGTACAATCCAGCGGATCTGTTTCCGCTGATTTTTATCCCCTGGGATGGATTTCAAGCGGATAAAAATTTGAAGACATGCTTTAAAATCTATCCGCTTGAATCCATCCCAACGGATTGATCCGCTGGTCTGTACAGACTCACCGAATCAATCCGTCCGAATGGATCCCCCGCATGCGTCGTAATGATTCGACGCATGCGTGGAATTCCTTATATGACAGCGTCGCGCATGTCGCGACACGTCATCGCGATGGGATTTCGGCGCGGATTTCGATCCTATGGTGAGTACACTCCATCGGATCCAAATCCGCGGAAATCCTCGAGAGGATTTATCCGCGGAAACGGTCCGTTGGACCGTATTCGCGGATAAATCCTCTCGTGTGTACTAGGCCTTAGGAGAAATAATATATCCCAGAAACTGCATCTGGGTTCGTTCAAACTCGCATTTCTCCAATTTAATATAAAGTTGGTTCTTCCTTAGCCTTTCAAAGACAGTTTAAACATGTTTGCGATGTTCCTCCAGGTAATTAGAAAAGATGAGAATATCATCCAGATAAGCAATCACAAACTGGTCCAATAGGTCTCGAAAAGCATCACTGATGAAGTGTTGGAAAGTGGCAGGGATGTTGCAGAGGCCAAAAGGCATAACCATGGCTATATCTGGTTCTAAAGGCGGTTTTCCATTTGTCTCCTTGACGCGTGCGGATGAGGTTATATGCCCCCCGTAAGTCTAGTTTTGTGAAGACTTTGGCAGAGTGGAGTCTTTCCAACATTTCAGAAATTAAAGGAAGTGGATAGCAGTATTTAATAGTGATTTTATTAAGGTCACAGTAGTCAATGCACGGACTCAAGGTGGAATCTTTCTTTGCAACAAAGAACAGGGCTGCCCCTGCAGGAGACGTTGAGGTCTAATGAAGCCCTTCTCTATATTCTCATCAATCCATTCCCTGAGAACTTTTAATTCAAGTTCTGAAAGATTTAAAAGTTGGCCAAAGGTATTTCAGCCCCTGGGAGCAGTTCGATGGGACAATCATATGGGCAATGAGTAGGTAACTGATCATCATTCTTCTTATCATAGACATCCCGGGAACTTATGATATTGTGAAGTCCGGTTGTCATATGACTGCGTAGTTACAACATCCATCTGTGAATCCTTGACCGGCAAAGAGCTTGTTTGACGGTTCTCTACAGAATTCCCTGCAATGGGGGGGATGTAAAGTTTATAATCCGTGCTTCCCAGTTGATGGAGGGATTATGGGTGGAAAACCAGGGAATGCCTAGGAGGACGGGAAATTTAAGTGTTGTAATCAGCTGAAAACTGATGGTCTCATGATGATTAGCCTCAAATTGCAGTACCAAATGGACTGTCTCATGGGTAACAGGTCTTGAAGTTAAGGGTGAACCATCGACCATCTCCATACCGATGGGAGCAGACTTTTTTCTTGTTTGCATATTATTACTGTGGGCAAAGTCCACAAAGTTCCCCCCAGCCCCAGAGTCCAGCATAGCAGAGCAAGGAATTTTAATACCATCAGAGATGAGTTTATTAGGAATGATAAAATGGGATAAAACAGAATTGACTTTATCCTCTTCATGAATCAATGGGGAGATCGACTGGGTAATATAGTTTATTTGTTCATGCAAAAATCACATTAGTCACCGCAATTGTTCTTCTAACCTTGTTCAGACAGTTAACCAGGTAATGCCCAGAGTCCCCACAATATAAACACAGGTTTTGTGAACGTCTTCTCTCTTTCTCCTGAGTAGAAATGGATCTCTTAATTGCATCAACCTGCATAGGTTCAGCTGTGTCAGAATCTGAAGAAACTCTTGGATCCTTCTGAACAAATTGACTAGCAGAGAAACGCATGCCACCATTACTTCCACACATTCCCAGCCTCTCCTTCCTCCTTTCTGTAAGTCTTTTATCAATTCCGATACATAGTTGGATGAAGGCCTCAACACCATTAGGAGTCTCCACTCTGGCAAGCTCATCTTTTACCTGTTCAGAAAGCCCTTGGCAGTACTGACTTTTTTGTGCTGCTGGGTTCCAAGTGGTATCTGTGATCCAACGTCTGAATTCAGCTGTGTACTCAGCAACAGAACGTTTACCCTGCCGTAAACTATGCAACTTTGCGTCAGCAGTAGCACAACGATTGGGATCATCAAAAATCTGATTTAATTGCAGCCTCAAAAGTCTAAAAATTATTCAACATTATGCAAAATCTGTTTTTAAACTGTTTTAATAAATAGTGGTAACATACTGCACCATTATGGCTATTCATTTTTTATGAGAAATACTAGAGCCAAACTTTCCACCAGACTGTTGGGAAAGGCTGCTGGTGGACATATTGCTACAACGCCAACAGAAAGAGACCCCCGACAACAACATGGACACCCCCGCCCATTCTGGGACAAACCATCGCCCCTAGCACCAAAGTAGAAAGTCTCGGAGTCACTTTCGACACCCACATGACAATGGATGCACAAATAAGTTCAGTAGTCAGCGGATCCCACCATCTGCTGCGCATGCTATGTGAACTCATTCCCTTTATCCCAAAAGAAGACACTGCGGTCGTGGTAGGAACAATAATCAACTCAAGACTCGACTATGCAAACGCCCTCTACCTCGGACTCCCAAAGTACCAAATCGCCTGTCTACAAGTCGTTCAAAACACGGCAGCATGACTTGTGACTTGGAAAAAACCCTGGGAATCAATCTCGCCCTCCCTTAGATCTCTTCACTGGTTACCAGTAAAAGACAGAATTATATTTAAGGCACTTTGTCTGACACATAAGTGTGTTCAAGAAAGTGCCCCCCAATATCTTTGCGAAAAAATAAAATACCACAACACCCATCGTGTTCTCCGATCCACCAACCAAAAACTACTTCAGATACCCAAGGCCAGACACAAGTTCAAAGGAGAACCAAGATTTGCAGTCCAAGGACCTAGACTATGGGACGGACTACCAACTAGCATCTAAATGGAGGTGAATCACCAGGCCTTCAGGAATAGACTCAAAACCCATCTATTCTGAATCAAAATACAGTAGGGAATGGATACTAAGCGCCCTGAGGCGATTCAGTTCGCATATGTAGCGCTATATAAATTTCTCGCTCACTCACTCACTTAGGGTGGTTATCCTGTAATGAACCAAAGGTGCACACTTACAGTATATCCATCTGGTGAGTGTTCATTTTCACTAGGTGATGGTGGCAAAGCACTTTAAGGGTGGAAGTAGAAACACCAAACTACCAAATAAGGATCAGCAGTGAAAGGAGTGATCATTCATTAAGGACATTCATCATATTTGTCATTTCACACCAAAAATCTATTTGCACACTGCACTATGTACTCAGTGGAATAAGGTGGAAGACAATAAATGCACCTACTGTGTTTGTTTTATATTTCTATTTGCATTTGCACTTTAATCTTTGGCAAAAACTGACCATATTGCACAGGTTTTTTTTTGCATCTATACTTGATTGATTCACCAATTGACCTTTTGGGGAACATTGTATATCGGGACCTAAAAGATTTCTTTGATACTGTTTGCATTTGATTTGTATGGCACATTATATTGATTTAGGAGTAGGTATTGGGAGCATTCGTTGTAGTTTTTTTTTTTTTTACGAAAAGCAGGGCATATTTATCTACATAATTTATGTACTTGGCACAATAAGATATTATTTAAATTGGCATTGGAGTTAGCGCAATCCACAACTGGTTATAATACAAATATTCCACTCTAGGGTGGCATACATCGGATTGCAGCAAACTAAAACAATAGAGACATATTTGTGGTTTGTGCACCGATAGCATCTTCCTTCAGATTCATTATAAAGCCTGATTCTGTGAAACTGTCAAGTACCATTAGTCCGTTACTTAATTGTTTAGTGAACATAGCATCAAAGGAGTAGATTTTCCTATTGAATGAATACATTAAGTAATTAAAAGGACACTGTCATAAGAGATTAATGGAAGCTGCCATTACTAACTACTAGAGAGCCGCGCTATAGACGAAAGACGTCCTCAGCGCGGCTCTCAAGTGCCGGGTGGACGTCCCTGGACGTCCTCCGGGGGGCGCGCAGCGGGGAAACACTGTGCCTGGCGCATCGCTGGGATGCCGATGCGCGTGCCTGGCGGTCGCGATGTCCCGCGATCGGCAGTGACAGAGCAGGGACGTGGATCTCTGTGTGTAAACACAGACATCCATGTCCTGTCAGGGAGAGAAGACTGATGCTGTGTCACTTGTACATAGGGACACAGCATCGGTCACCTCCCCCAGTCAGTCCCCCTCCACACACAGTTAGAACACACCCAGGAAATACATTTAATTCCTTCCTCACCCCCTAGTGTTAACCCCTTCACTGCCAGTCACATTTACACAGTAATTAGTGCATTTTTATAGCACTGATCGCTGTATAAATGTGAATGGTCCCAAAATTGTGTCAAAAGTGTCCAATATGTCCGCCGCAATATCGCAGGACTGACAAAAAAATCGCAGATTACCGCCATTACTAGTAAAAAATAAAAAACAAATCATAAATCTATCCCCCATTTTGTAGGCGCTAGAACTTTTGCGCAAACCAATCAATATACGCTAATTGCGATTTTTTTTAACAAAAATATGTAGAAGAATACGTATCGGCCTAAACCGAGAATTTTTTTTTTTTTTTTTTAAATTGGGATATTATTATAACAAAAAGTAAAAAATATTGTGTGTTTTTTTTTATTTTTTTTAAATTGGGATATTATTATAACAAAAAGTAAAAAATATTGTGTGTTTTTAAATCTTCTGTCTTTTTTTGTTTATAGCGCAAACAAATTAAATCGCAGAGATGATCAAATACCACCAAAAGAAAGCTTTATTTGTGGGGGAAAAATGATAAAAATATAATTTGGGTACAGTGTTGTATGACCGCGCAATTGTCATTCAAAATGTGTCAGCGCTGAAAGCTGAAAATTGGTCTGGGCAGGAAGGGGGTTTAAGTGCCCAGTAATGAAGTGGTTAAGAATGCTATTTCCCTGGCTGAAAAAGAAAAACAAACAAGGCGCCTCTAAGTGCAGAAGTATAAAACTTTTAATATCCCCTAAAGGGGTTAAAAACACTTACAAGATGGTGGATGAAACAGGCATGTAGCAGGTAAGTGCGTCCAGGCGAAGTTCCAGTGGCAGGGCAGTCCCAGTTTGTGATGGTAAACAGCCAACTTCAGTCTGTGATGGTAACAGCCAATCTCGTGGACTTCCCTGGAAGCTTTACCATCCCAGACTGGGACTGCCCTGCCACTGGAACATCTGCTACATGCCTGTTTCATCCACCATCTTGTAAGTGTTTTTAACCCCTTTAGGGGATATTAAAAGTTTTATACTTCTGCACTTAGAGGCGCCTTGTTTGTTTTTCTGTTTCCATTAGAGATTGCTTGTCTCCCTGAGTGCTGCCTAAAGTGTGTGAAGATTTGCTACCCTCTCCAACACAGACTTTATCTGTCAGGATTCAAATGCATGGAGCGCCCTGGATATACACATTTTCTATTTCTCTGGCTGGCATTCTGATGCTCTAACTTCAATGCTGTTTGAGTTGATGGCCAAGAACAAATATAGAGATAGCTAGATCTGGCTCTTTTCGACACCCATATACAGCACCTTTGTTCTGGGACTGTGACTTAACATACCAAAGTCAAAAATAGCCAGGCATATAGGGCCAGATTCTGAAAGAATTACGTTGCTCCACGGCAGCGTAAGGCCGGGTACACACGAGAGGATTTATCCGCGGAAACGGTCCCCCGGATTTTGATCTCATGGTTGTACTAACCATGAGATCGAAATCCCCGCGAAATTCCGTCCGCGGTGACGTGTCGCGCCGTCGCCGCGTCATCATCGCGACGCTGTCATATAAGGAATTCCACGCATGCGTCGAATCATTACGACGCATGCGGGGGATGGATTCGGACGGATTGATCCGGTGAGTCTGTACAGACCAGCGGATCAATCCGTTGAAATGGATTCCAGCGGATCGATTTCTTAGCATGTCAAGAAATTTTGATCCGCTGGAAATCCATCCCCGGGGACAAAAATCAGCGGAAACAGATCCGCTGGATCGTACACACCAGGGGATCTATCCGCTGGAGCCGGTCCGCGGATCAATTCTAGCGGATCGATCCTCTCGTGTGTACGGGGCCTAACATATGTGATTTACGTTACACCGCCGCAGGTTTACAGTGTAAGTGCCTGATTCACAAAGCTCTTACCTGTAAACTTGCGGCGGTGTAACGTAAATCTGCTCGGCGCAAGCCCGCCTAATTCAAATGGGACGGGCACCATTTAAATTAGGCGCGTTCCCTCGCCGAACGTCCTGCACATGCTCCGTCGGGAAAATTACCCGACGTGCATTGCGCTAAATGACGTCGCACGGACGCCATTTGTTTCGACGTTTACGTAAATGGCGTCCAGTGCCATTCACGGACGACTTACGCAAACGACATGGTTTTTTTAATTTTGACGCGGGAACGACGGCCATACTTAACATGGCTTAGAACACCTAGGGCTCAGCCCTAATTTTACGCGGCGTATCTCAACGGAAACAACGTAAAGTTAGATCGACTGGCAGCGCGGATGTTCGGGAATTCGCCGTAACTAGTCATTTGCATATTCTACGCCGACTGCAATGGCCTCGACACCTAGCGGCCGGCCTAGAATTGCATCCTTAAGATCCGACAGTGTAAGTCAATTACACCTGTTGGATCTTAGGGCTAGCTATGCGTAACTGATTCTATGAATCAGCCGCATAGTTAGGACGGGCGGATCACAGAGATACGACAGAGTATCAGGAGATACACCGTCGTATCTCTTTTGTGAATCTGGCCCATAGGATTTTCAGTAGGTTTGCAATGGCAGCCCTTATACTGAAGCTACAGCCATAAGCTTTTTTCAGCTGCCGCTTTTGCAGGGTGAGTGCGCATTTCATAAGTTTGGTAAATGGGAGTTCACGTGGTGATATTCCTTATGCTGTTACACATGTGATACACATGGATTTTCATTTTCTGGACTTTTGGATCATCACAAGGAATTTATGGGCTTTGTTGTTAAAGATTCATACAGTGCCTTGAAAAAGTATTCACACCCCAATTTTCCAAATTTTGTCATGTTACAACCAAAAACGTAAATGTATTACCGTATTTATCGGCGTATACCGCACACTTTTTTGCCCTTAAAATCAGGGCAAAATCGTCGGTGCGCGATATACGCCGATACTCGGTTCCCGCGCTGTGTTTGAATGCCGCAGACGACATATACCGAGCGCAGTACACTCGGGTACACTCGGCCAGGCTCGGCTCCCCTCGCGGTTATGCGAGAGGAGCCGAGCGTGCCCGAGTGTACTGCGCTCGGTATATGTCAGCGACGGAGGCGTTCAAACACAGTGCGGGAAGCGGGGGAAGCGGGGAGGACATCACGAAGGCCGCAGATGGACGCCAGACCAGACAAGGCCACCGATGGACGCTGGGCAAGACACCAAAACTGTAAGTAATAAAAAAAAAAATCCAGGAATTTCACGTCTAGATTAGGGGGTGCGCGCTATACGCTGGTGCGCGCTATAGGCAGATAAATACGGTATATTGGGATTTAATGTGATAGACCAACACAAAGTTGCACATAATTGTGATGTCAAAGGAAAATGATAAATGTTTTTTTTTTATTTTTTACAAATAAATATCTGAAAAGTGTGTCGTGGATTTGTATTGAGCCCCTACTTCGATACCCCTAACTAAAATCTAGTGGATCCAATTGCCTTCAAAAGTCACCTAATTAGTAAAGAGAGTCTACCTGTGTTTAATTTAATCTCAGTATAAATCCAGCTGTTCCGTGAAGCCCTCAGAGGTTTGTTTGAGAACCTTAGTGAAGGCAAAGGAACACACCAGACAGGTTAGGTTATAAAAAAAATATTAAAAGCTTTGAACATCTCATGGAGCACTGTTTAATCCATCATCTGAAAATGGAAAGCGTATGCCACAACTGCAAACCTACCAAGACATGGCCGTCCACCTAAACTGACAGACCGGGCAAGGAGAGCATTAATCAGAGAAATTTTCAAAAAAGTCACAGGTACTCTTCAAACATGTTCCTCTATGCTTCTTACAATGCCCCCTATAGGTGATGCGCTCACCGGAATTACTCACCCCACGCAGGGGTAGCTCACTTTCACAGTATTTGCCACTGCGCAGCAATATCCAGATCTGCGCTTTTAGGATTCAATCTTTTCTTTACACTTTAGATGTTACTCCACATCACCCACCTTTCTATTCCAGAGCCGGAGGATCCCACAGCTTTAGATGTGACTGCCATGTTGTGCAGGAGGATTTCAAATTTAAACACTTGAAAATTGCTGCTCACAGACACTTTCTATACAATCTGACAGAGCTTGCAAAGAAGAATGGGCAAAAATGTCCCTCTCTTGATGTGCAAAGCTGGTAGAGACATCCCCAAAAAGACTTGCAGCTGTAATTGCAGCATAGAGTGGTTCTATAAAGTATTGACTCGCCACTTTGTGTTGGTCTATCACATAAAATCCCAATAAAATACATTTACGTTTTTTGTTGTTACATGACAAAATGTAGAAAATTTCAAGGGGTATGAATACTTTTTCAAGGTACTGTATATGTGATTTTGCATATTGACACTGAATTTTATATTTTTATCTAGGATCGAAGAGCTGCAATTATTGAATTATCAATTTTCAAGCAAATAATGCTGATTTTAAACTGTGCGTTAAAAATTAAAACAATTGTCCCAGACATATAGGCCCGGATTCACAAAGCACTTACGCCGACGTTTCTCAATATATGCCGACGTAAGTGCAAATGTGCGCCGTCGTATCTGTGCGCCGAACCCACAAACTAAGATACGCCTAAAAAAAGGCTTCAGCCTTCCGATGTAACTTGCTTAGGCCGGCGTAGGGTGGTCGTACATTTACGTTGGGTGCATATTTACCCTCCCATTGATCAGCCATTCAAATATGCAAATGAGGAAAATTTGCCGATTCACGAACGTACGTTGCTTTCGACACAGTGCGCGTAAGTTATACGTCCGGTGTAAAGTTATGCCCCATAAAGGAGGTGTAACTCAGCAGCATCCATGCAAAGGGCTGCACCAGGGAACCCAAGTCTATGTAGTTTACATTGGATGTGTGTCTGGCTGGGCGTAGGTTACGTTCACGCCGTAGACAGTGATCCGACGTATCTTAGGCAGTTGTTCTGACGTGATTCTGAGCATGTGCACGGGGATGCGTCCACGGGATGGCGCATGCGCCGTTAGTAATAAGTATCTGTCTGGCGCTCGGCCCATCATTTGCATGGGGTCACGCCTCATTTGCATGGCTCACGCCCATTTCCACCTACACCGGCTTACGCCTTAGAAACCCAGCGCAGTTTTAGGAGCAATGGCTTTGTATATTCCATGCTTGCCTCTCTGCGCTGCATCGGCGTAGCGTATCTTATTTGCGCTACGGGGGCGTAATGTGCGCCGGCTCTCTGTGAATCCGGGCCAAAGTGTTTAAAGTAGCCCCACCCAAAAAAAATTATTGGGAGATACATAACCTTTTACATTGACGATGAGTGAAATAGACGACTGTGGAGCGATCTTCTTATTCTTGAGTGATTTGACATTCACTACCTGCTCTCCACCTACAAAGATCAAAGAGGAACATTCAGTGTATAGTAAGTACATTTACTGTCTCCATTTAGGGTTCACAGTGCAGGCTGCTGCCCAACCATTGCCTAAATCTACAGTATTATAAAACAAACTGATCTTCCTAAAGACAAATTCCAGACAGATTTTTTATTTATTTTTTGCTATTATTTTTGTGTGTGTGTATAAAAGCATTAGATCATTTGTCAAAGTCATTACTTGAGCCAACTTGGCTTATATTTGGCAGCTCACCAAAAATACGAGAACTCCTCCAGGAGAGGACATTCACCCGAGTTGAGACATGTAATAGGCCAAAGAGAATGCCAAATGAAAAATCCTTAGGAATCCAAAGTCTTTATTGTTTAACTGATTAAAAAAAAAAACAAGGCAAAAGACAGGCAATGAAGCCACACGATGAAGGGGCCCCCAAAACACATTGGATGTATTTTACCCTGCTTGTTGTAACCAGTTACACATTAAAGACTTTGAACGCCTAAGGATTTTTTTCTTTGGCACCCTCTTTAACCTATTACACTTAGGTTGGTTTATTGTTGAGTTCCTTACCGAGATTTAAATGCTTACCTACAAAGCTTGAAAAATAAGTATTGGTGGCAAGTGCCGTTTATATATTTAATATTCATGTATTAAAGAACATCTAAAGGCTTCTGTGTGACAGTCTAAACAAGTATCAAATCCAGTTACACAGACCAATCTGTGCTTGCCATTGCGAGCATTATGAGGATACTCACTCCGGGGCTGTGCATTGCAGTGTACAGTCTGTTACATCAGTAGCACGGGGCTTCACAGTGGCCATATCTGTCCAGAATATTTGGAATCAGTTCACCTATTCATTTGTGTGAAAAGGTGGTCTTACCCTTTAAATTATTGTTTTTTGTGCCTTGAGTTCAGCTTTAAGCTGCCATGAGTGGAGAGGTTTTGGCTATTAAGTATTAAGTATAGTTTAACTATTATATAGTGTACAGTACATCAGAGATGGGTACCGGATGGGAAGTATGTGTGTCCTTTGTATGGGTTGAGGTCCCTTTAAGCAGCCATGACAAAAAGCATTGTAGAGTACTCAGGAATTCTCACCCATGTAGAGTAAAGGGTGATCCAGCAAAGGGGGAAACCGACTTGCAAGTTCTCATATGGATCCTAGCATTTGGAAGCTCAGAAAGATCTTGAGTGGGAAAGAGCTTCCAACCCTGACTATGGGTATCTTGGACCTGAAAAGTTAACCTGCTTGTGAGAGAGGGCTGAAAAAGGCAGGAAGTAGCCAACCAGATGTACATGAGGTGTTGAGTGGAACAGGAGGGTTGTGGATTGTCTGGCTACTGGGACGCTGCCTGGGCTCTTGTGACTTTTCTGGACCCCTGGAGCAGACGAAGTCTTTGAAACCCTGTTGTGGGAAAAGTTTATACCGGTCGTGAGCCGAAGGTTGTTTTTGTGTCCCAAGTGATGGACTCTTGTTTATTTTATGGTAAAAAGAAGAAGCTTTTGTTTGCCTTTTTTGCAAAGTTGGCTTGGTGGTGATCTGGAACACCAAAATATCAAACCACAGTGTTGGGAGAACTGCCCTTCTCCCGTTGGTTAGTGACCCTGCCCATTACAATGGGTCCATAATGACCTGGGAAAAGGAGTTTTAGGAGTTTTGGGGGCTCTTAAGGTGCTGTACAAAAAGCTAACCTGAAATTTGCAGAGATAATTGTACTTTCAGTGTTTTTTTTCCTGTTGCCACAGGGTTCACATTTTTGCACTTACTTCTGCCTTTGCGCTCTGGCTCCAGGTCTTCAGACAGTATGGTTTCCACCTTACGAACTCCTTCAGGCTGAAATAAAGGGATATTAAAAGGCATGTGATAGCTGTCTTAGAATAAAACAGAAAAGAAAGACAGTATGGGGGCGTTAGAACATAAATTAATCGCTTTGCACACAAATACACCTTTTTATTATGGGGGGGGTCTTGGTAATGATTTAGTGGGGGACCCCACAAAATTTTTTTTTTTTTTTAATGGAACAGTACACATGTTTTGTAATGATGTGTACTGTCGCTTTAAGATTGAAAAAAAAACTGGTGTGGGGTCCACCTCAATATCTATATCAGACCCTTATTCACCCTTATTGATATAGATACATAGGGGGAGCCCTGAACAAAATCTATAACAAAAAAAAAATTGGAATGTGGTACCCCAAAAGTTTATACCATAATTAATCCAGGCGTGCAGCATGACTGGCCAGAAAGGGGGGCAAGTGGGAGCTCCACTGCCCTCCTGGGCCATACCAGGCTACATGCCCTCAACATTGGGAGGTTACCTTGCTGGGGGGGTAGCAAGAGAGATTCATGGCCTAGGTTAACGTGCCCTCAGAGCAACATTCATCGTGATTGACTATGGATCTATATTGCTGAACAATACGATTGCCATTGGATTTACATCAAAGGACGTTTATTTTTTTACTTTTGTTTTAATAAATGGCATTCTCTTTTAGTGTCTGTGTGTTTATTTACTACCCCGTGACAAGGCACCTTATCTCCATGTACATGAGGATAAGGGCTTGTTTACCCTTGCTTCAAAATGTACAGCCGTGGCTAAAAGTTTTGAGAATGACACAAATGTAAATTTTCACAAAGTCTGCTGCCTCAGTTTTTATGATGGCAATTTGCATATACTCCATAATGTTATGAAGAGTGATCAGATGAATTGCAATTAATTGCAAAGTCCCTCTTTGCCATGAAAATGAATCTAATCCCAGAAAAAAACGTTCTACTACATTTGCGAAGAAGACTTCAGGGCGCCCAAGAAAGTCCAGGAAGTGCCAGGACCGTCTCCTACATTTGACTGAGCTGCGGGATCGGGACACCACCCGCGCAGAGCTTCCTCAGGAATAGCATTAGGTATGTGTGAGTGCATCTGCCTGCACAATGAGGCGAAGACTTTTGGAGGATGGCCTGGTGTCAAGAAGGATAGCAAAGAAGCCACTTCTCTCCAGGAAAAACATCAGGAACAGACTGATGTTCTGCAAAAGGTATGAATCACCTTCCAGATTTCTTTGGGCATCCGAAAAAAAACCTTGTCCGGAGAAGAATAGGTGGGCGCTACCATCAGTCCTGTGTCCTGCCAACAGTAAAGCATTCTGAGACCATTCATGTGCATTCATGTGTGGAGTTGTTTCTCAGCCAAGGGATTGGGCTCACTCACAATTTTGCCTAAGAACACAGCCATGAATAAAAAATGGTACAAAAACATCCTCCGAGAGCAACTTTTCCCAACCATCCAAGAACAGTTTGGTGATGAACAATGCCTTTTCCAGCATGATGGAGCACCTTGCCATAAGGCAAAACTGATAACTAAGTGGATTGGGGAACAAATCATCAAAATTTTGGGTTCATTCCCAGGAAACTCCCCAGACCTTAATCCCATTGAGAACTTGTGGTCAATCCTCAAGAGGTGGGTGAAAAAAACCCCCCCCCCCCCCCCACACACACACACAAATTCTGACAAACTCCAAGCATTGATTATGCATGAATGGGTTGCCATCAGTCAGGATGTGGCCTAGAAGTTGATTGACAGCATGCCAGGGCGAGTTACACAGGTCTTGAAAAGAAGGGTCAATGCTGCAAATATTGACTCTTTGCATAAACTTAAAGGAGTTGTAAAGGAAAAAGTTTTTTCACCTTAATGCATTCTATGCATTAAGGTGAAAAAACTTCAGAGTATACCGGCCTCCCCAGCCCCTCCCCCCTCCGTTATACTTACCTGACCCCTTCTAAAGTCCCGCGCTCGGTCCCGAGATCCTCTTCGCCGCTCAGCCTGGCCGCTGATTGGCTAGAGCGGATGGATTGAGAGCAGCGCAGCCATTGGCTAGTGCTGCTGTCAATCACATCCAGTGACGCGGCGTGCCGAGGGGCGGGGGCGAGTGATACAGTGAGCGGCTATGGCCGCTCGCTGTATCACGGGAGCGAACCCGTACGGACTACACACAATGCAAGCTCTCTCGCTTGAACGTGTGTAGTTCATGCAGGGAGGACCAGAGACAGCCACCGAGAGACCCCAGAAGACGTGGATCGGGACACTCTGTGCAAAACGAACTGCACAGTGGAGGTAAGTATAACATGTTTGTTATTTTAATCAACATTTTGTTTTCCTTTAGTGTTCCTTTAATGTCATTGTGAATAAAAGCTTTTGACACATATAAAATGCTTGTAATTATAGTTCAGTATACCATAGTAACATCTCACAAAAAGATCTAACAACACTGAAGCAGCAGACTTTGTGAAAATTAATATTTGTGTCATTCTCAAAACATTTGGCCTCGATTGTAGAATGAGCTGGGGATCTGCTAAACAGGAGTACTAATGAGCTGGGGATCTGATAAACAGGAGTACTAATGAGCTGGGGATCTGCTGAGTGGGAGTAATACTGAGCTGGCGTTCTACTGGGCCCCTTTAAAACAAATAAAAAACCAACACAGGGCATTTACCAAGTTTTAACACATGGCATTTGCCAAGTTTTATTAAAGCTTATAAAAGCATAATTGAAGCATCATCAAAGTGTCAACGAAGCATCACTGAAGCATCAAAAACACATAAAAAAAAGCATGTTGAAGCGATAGGTGCTTTAACCAGTTAACAACCGCCCTATAGACGAAATACGTCTACAAGGCGGTTGCTTAACTCTGGGAGGACGTCCATGGACGTCCTCCCAGAATCGCGCGCCCTCTGGGGCGCGCACACGGGAATGTCCGTGAGCACGGTAAATCGCCGCTGATAGCAGCGGTTTACCACGTGATCGCTCCGTCCAATGACTAGTAAACAAACCGGCGTCATTTGATGACGCCGGTTCCTCCCTCCCCTCTCTGTACCGAACGGTACAGTGTGAGAGAGGAGAGGGGGGAGAGCGGAAGCAGCAGCAGCTGCTGTGGGCTGGATCTGTGACAAATGCAGTCACAGATCCAGCCATCCATCTCTCCCTGTGCAATACTCTGCAATAACATAAATACTCTGCAATACCCCATGCTCTGCAATACCCCCATACTCTGCAATACCCCCATACTCTGCAATACCCACAATACTCTGCAATACCCCCATACTCTGCAATACCCCCATACTATGCAATACCCCAAAATACTCTGCAATACCCCACAATACTCTGCAACGTCGCCTATGGGGATTTTTATGTAGCGAAGTTTGGCGCCATTCCACGAGCGTGTGCAATTTTGAAGGGTAACATGTTGGGTATCTATTTACTCGGCGTAACGTAATCTTTCACATTTATGCAAAAGAATAAAGAAAAAATACTAAATTTGCTTAATTTTTTAACAGAAACAAAGAAAAATTCATTTTTTTTTACAGAATTTTCAGTCTTTTTTCTCTTATAGCGCAAAAAATAAAAAAACCAACGGTGATTAAATACCACCAAAAGAAAGCTCTATTTGTGTGAAAAAAAGGACGAAAATTTCATTTGGGTACAATGTTGTATGACTGAGTAATTGTCATTCAAATTGTGAGAGCACCGAAAGCTGAAAATTGGTCTGGTTATTAAGGGGGTTTACATGCCCAGTGATCAAGTGGTTAATGTTTGTTGAAGTCGAAGTAAATGTAAATGAGCCCTAAGGGCCTCATCCCCACACCCATGGCCCAGTGGATGTGGGGGTATTCGAGGACCAGGAATTATTGGAATATGGAAGACTCCTTTAAAATAAAGGGTGGCCCAGGTGTTCATTTGTCCATTCTAGGTAAACAAGAATGGGGCACATCTTGTTACTCATTCACAAAACAAAAATTTAAATAATAAATTAACACAAGAACTCCATAGTAAAAGTCATTCGTAAACAAATTAAATAAATAAACATTGCCCTTCAATGTAATTCTAACACCAATCAAGTAGTTCAGTGATGTAGATCCATTGTCAGTCATGACAAATTACCTACGCACTAATGATCCCTACGACCAGACTATCATTGTAAATTACAGCTCACCTGCTAGCTGCTGAATGTCAATAAACTTGCAGTGGAAGATAGATGACATCATTGACCAAATAGGATAGTGACCATATTTGGTCAATGATGTCACCCAGGATGCTCTCTGGTTTGTTTACAGTTTGGAACAATCCCACAGGCAGCTAAAAGGTGTAATTTACTGGTGATAGTTATAACGCCACTAAATTAAATATTTCTGGGTACAGTAGTCGGAGGTTTTGAATTGGTCAAGTTTAGCCATCTAGTTTGCCCATTTGACTAACTGAGCACAGCTTGGGTTTGACTCGTGGTTGACTAAAACCCGAAGCTCATCTCAAATCAGCCTTTTCGCCTAAGGCAGTTACTTCTCAGGTAGTTTTATAGCCTAATGGGTTTCCATTTCTTTTATTGGTAATCTCTTGTAGAGCATGTATAAAAAGCTTGTATCCAACAATTTTACATACCACGACCTTCAGCTGTTTCCTGACTCCATCAGCCACGAATCCTCCTAAGACTGCCGCCTTCACCTCCACATCATGCATGCCAACCTCGAGAGGAACTATGATTAATGGGACTGTGAAAGTTGAACTTTCTTTGACTATGACATCTTTGGTATACTTCTTTGAAGGTGTGGAAAGGCTGCAGAATTTTGGGTTGTAAGTCAGGGTCACTCGCACCTGGAAGATAAACATATGCATGGATAATATTTAGCACAGTGGTTTGGTAATACCGCAGCTGCACACCTGGCTAAAATTAGTAATGCTTAAATTGGGTTCAGAACTCGGACCTGAAACGGTGAATGGGGATGCACCGGACCCCGGCTGTGAGCCGCTCCTTAGTGAACCCAGCCTTAGTGAGTGTGTGATCAAAGGTGTCTTATTGCTAGTTCCTTCTGATTTCTTCTGGAAGCCTTTCTCCCGAACTGCAGATTCTCCCTCTCTTCCGGTCTGGTAAAATTGTTGTCACCAATACATTAAGTGATTGGAATCTCCTCTTACAGTGACCCTATTGCAGTAAAAATCAGACAGGGGCTCTAATCCTTCTCCGCTTTATCCAAAAATTGTAAAAAGTTTTGACTGGATGTACACTTTAAATGGAGACTCAGCAACCATTTATAAAGATAGCTATGGTCCTAAAGCAGGGGTTTATCTACTGTAAGGCAAACACAGTGTTTGCCGTGGGCAGTATTTTTTGGAGGGTTGGAGTCGCCTCCAGTCAGAAGGGACACTATGACCCGTGGCATCGCTACAGGGCTGTGGAACGCACACGGGTGACACCTGCCAGAGAGGTGACACCACGGTGCAGCCGCGAACTGACCGTTCAGTGACAGAAGCAGGGGGTGAGGGTAGCTGTGCCTCTGATCCTGGCAGTAGCTTGGTAGAGCAGGTTAGAGTCCCGGACTGTGATCATGCCTCGGAAGTCTTGCTACACACAGCTGGTAAAAAGGAGTCGGTGGACTGCAGGAAGGTGAAGTTTTTTTTTTGGGGGGGGGGGACTGGGAGAACCTCCTGGTATAGTATGAGGAGATAGGGGAGCCCCCTCTCTCTTACTCCCTCTCTCAACCCCCCCTTTCTCTCTCACCCCCTCTTTCAACCCCCCTCTTTCTCTGTCAACCCCCCTCTCCAATCCCCCCCTCATCTGCCCCCTCTCTTTTTCACCCCCCCCTCTCATCCTCCTTCTCTCTCACCCTCTTCTTTTCTCTCTTGCCCCCTTTCTTTATATCTCATCCCTTTTTCTCTCTCACCCCCTCTCTCACCCCCCTCTTTCACCCCATCTCTGACGTGGAACTCTATAAGGAAGAGGAGGAGCCTAAAGCAGAAATGGTGTGGTTTACAGGAAAGGGTGGGACAAATTTGGATGGGGGGGGGGTGCCTGATTTTAGTCTTGCCTAAAATACACCACTGCCCTAAGGCAAGAAAAGAGCACAACTGGAGGCAGCTCTGCATTCTACTCAGCAAAAAAATAAATTTTACAAGCAAAGTGTAGGGTTTATTTATTTATCATTGTTGCTTAGTTCTGGTGTAAGATCTGATGTAAGATGCTTCTGAAGATCTCACTTCACGATGTGTTTATCCTTATGCAGGTTTTACGCTAACAGGATTTCCATAATTTTTAATTTACCTTGAGAACTTCATTTTCGTAATTGTAGAGCACAGCTCGAATTCCAACCTGTTCATTCCTCACTACTGAATAGGGCAGTCTCAGGTCAACATAGAAACTCTTGAAGGCCTGGATTTCCAATGGCTTGGCCACACAAATGCCTATTCATAGATAAAAGATGAAGATTAGGGAAAAATGTGTCTGTACAGTCACTGTGTCCCAATAGGCATCAATAGGACTGCCTGCATAGGAATGCATGTAACACATGTGCTTCCCATGCAGGCAAAAACAGGTGTATTCCTAAATATGCCCATGTAAAGGAGGCCTTAATCATTAAAAAGTCAACTTTGAGGTCCAGTACACTGATGAGAACATAAGGAATGTAAGGAAATACATTTTCAGAGAAAATGCACCAACTTTAAAGAAAGACATGGATAGTTAAATCACATACTAGTCTTCTGGTAATTATTGGTTCAGACAACTCTACCACAGAGTCTAACTACTTCTGATCTATGTCATGTAAAATGGGACCTTTCACCCTAACTGTGAAGACCACCAACAGTAAGTCACAGTAATGCCCTGTACACACGATAGGTTAGTCTGATGAAAACGGTCTGATGGATTTTTCCATCAGTTATCCGAAGAAGCTGACTGATGATCAGTCGTGCCTACACATCATCAGTTAAAAAAACGAACGTGTCAGAACGTGGTGACATAAAACACAACGACGTGCTGAAAAAAATGAAGTTTAATGCATTACAAGCATGCGTCGACTTGATTCTGAGAATGCGTGGATTTTTAACCGATGGACGTACCCACAGAGGATCGTTTTTTTATATAGGTTTTTTATCCATCAGATAATTTTAAAACAAGTTCCTATTTTTTTAACCTATGGATAAATAACCGATGGGGCCCACACACGATCGGTTTGGTCTGATGAAAACGGTCCATCAGACCGTTTTCATCAGACTAACCTATCGTGTGTACGCAGCATAAGGGTTCAACAACCAGAAACTACTTCAGACAGGAATCTTTGTCTTGGGTGGACTGACCCTTGAAACTCAGTATGCAAGGTGTCACGTGATTCCTAAAATCACCACATTTCTCATGCCGTGTACTAGGGTTGTCCCGATACCGATACCAGTATCGGTATCGGGACTGATACCGAGTATTTGCGGGAGTACTTGTACTCCCGCAAATACCCCCGATGCCTAAATAGAATACTTACCCCCCCGCCGTATATCGCAAAGCCGCCGCCGCTGCCGCATTAATCACAGCGCGGGGAACATTAGAGTCAGCTTTCGTTTGAATAGCTGTTTTCCCCGCCATGCATAGACACTCCCCCTTGCTCGGGATTGGACAGATCTGTCCAATCGCGAGCGGGGGGGGTGTCTCTATACACAGCGCGGCAGGGAAAACAGCTTATTCAAACGAAAGCTGACTGTAATGTTCCCCGCGCGGTGATTAACGCGGCGGCGGCGGCATCATTTAGGTACGGGGGAAATGGCTGCATGTGGGGGGACATGGCTGGATATGTGGGGGACATGGCTGCAATATGTTTGGGGACATGGATGCGTATATGGGGGACATGGCTGCGTATATGGGGGACATGGCTGCAATATGTTTGGGGACATGGCTGCAATATGTTTGGGGACATGGCTGCAATATGTTTGGGGACATGGCTGCATATGTTTGGGGACATGGCTGCATATGTGGGGGACATGGCTGCAATATGTTTGGGGACATGGCTGCAATATGTTTGGGGACATGGCTGCAATATGTTTGGGGACATGGCTGCAATATGTTTGGGGACATGGCTGCATATGTTTGGGGACATGGCTGCATATGTGGGGGACATGGCTGCATATGTGGGGGACATGGCTGCATATGTGGGGGGACATGGCTGCATATGTGGGGGGACATGGCTGCATTTGGGGACACATTTAAAAAAAAGTATCGGTATTCGGTATTGGCGAGTACATAAAAAAAATTATCGGCACTTGTACTCAGTCCTAAAAAAGTGGTATCGGGACAACCCTACCGTGTACACATGATCATTTTTCAGCATGAAAAAAAAACTTTGTTTTTCAGCATGTCCCAACTTCACCATTAAAACGATAGATGCCTACACACCATCATTTTTAAAAAATGATCTAGCAAAGCGCGGTGACGTACAACACGTACGACGGCACTATAAAGGGGAAGTTCCATTCGTCCTTTGGGCTGCTTTAGCTGATTCCGTGTTAGTCAAAGACGATTTGCGCTTTTTTGTCTGTTACAGCGTGATGAATGTGCTTACTCCATTATAAACGGTAGTTTTACCAGAACGAGCGCTCCCGTCTCATAACTTGCTTCTGAGCATGCACAGGTTTTTTACATTGTTTTAGCCCACACACGATCATTTTTTACAACCCGAAAAACAACATCAGGACCTGAAAAATGATGTGAAGCCCACACACGATCATTTTAAATGGCGTTTTTGAAAAACTACGTTTTTTTCATGCCGAAAAATTATCGTGTACGCGGCATCAGGCCCTTGACTTGATAGTTAAAATCTGCATTCTGTTCCACTTGCATATGTTTTTTTATCTGTGTTATATTGAACTGAATAATTTTTCCTTTGTTTGATGTATGCTGACATCTAGTGGCAATTTGTGCCACATCTTTGTGATTTGGTATCTCCCATTGTCCTGTCCTCCTGTTTAGTGCTAGTTAATTCAGTCCTAGGTAGACCCTCATTTGTTTCTTCCATTTTCCCTCAATCTGTGTTAGCTCTTCCCAGAGACAGAGTTTAGGAAAGTCATTGTCTTCCTACAAGACTGGAAAGAGTTGAAGTGGTTGTTAAGCCACTGTATAAAGAACATGCAATCCCCTTTCTTAGAAAACGTTCTATGCCCCAGTTTCTGTGCTTTGTAAAAAATATGCCCATTACTACCTTATTTCACAGCGCCGCTCGGTGCTCACGTGACTCCTTGCTGCTCTCTCTCCCGATCTGACAGCTACAGTTGGAGTTGCAGAGAATACCCCGCTGACGTTACTCAGGAGGAGTGGAGGAGAGAAGGAGAGATCCGAGACATCAGCAAAGGAGGAGGGGAGCAGCGAGAAGTCACGTGAGTGCCAAGTGGCGCGTTCAAATCAGATAGTAATGGGCATATTTTTTACAAAGCACAGACACTGCAGCATAGAACATTTTCTAACAGAGGGGATTGCATGTACGTTTTACTGTTATTTCAGCAGCAGGAGGGGGGACGGGGGTAGGACCTGACACAGAACCGACAGGCAGTGAGGGAGGGGAGAGAGAGGACAGAGCAGAGCTGCGGATGATGGAGGCATGTAAACTGACCATGGTGTCAGGGCTCAGCAGCCATGATATACCGTGGTCAGTTTACAGTGGGAGGGCATAGCCAGGCAGGATCAGCCAGGTATTTCAGGTGATACAGGGGCCAACTTACACAGCACAAGCATTGTTCTGTATAACATGCTTTAAAGGAACAGAATCCCATTTTTTTAAGGGTTACAAATGCTTTAAGCTGTCTGTGGATGGTGCCACGTTTGCAGGTATCCATACTGTCTGGACAGACTGGGGTCTATAGAGGTATGTCAAGGTATAAAGCATCATTTGAAATAGAACAAGCTGAATGGTGCTGTGTGTGACAACAAACTTTTCTTTTTTATACATCAGGTCCTTCATTGTAACTGATTTCCTTTTATGAACCTTTGTATTTATAATACACAATGTGGACATGATCAGCCTCGTTTAAATGTTATTTTCTATAAATGATACAGTATATGCAATACAAGAACAGAAATAGGGTACAGCAGACATGTCAAATTTGAAAGTATCTATTACCGTTAGTTTTTGATAAGCTCACAGCCAGCACCTCCCATGTGGTGATTGAGTCTTTTAGGTATTTGTTCTTCACCTGCTGCGTGGAGACACTGATGGAAGAAGAACATATGAAAGGACAACGATTCATTTTGAATTATTGTTACAAGGTTTTCACAATGTATACATTTCAGATCCTTTTTATTTAACATCAGAATCAAGTTTAAGGGCTCTTTCACACAGGCGGCCCATTCAGGTCCGCCTGCCATTTTTTTTGGCAGACCTGAACGGGCGCTCAGTGCTCCTCTATGGAGCCACGGATATCAGCGGTGACATTCCCGCTGACATCCGACCCGCTCCGATCCGCCAAAGTGTGACGGAGGAAAAACCTACTTTTCCATCCGTCTGTCGGATCGGATTGGGTGAACACGGACAGATGGTCCGTGTTCATCCGATCCCCCCATAGGGGAGAGCGGAGAAAAGACAGGGTGGTCCCTGCACAGTGTGTGGGGACCGCCCTGTCATCCGCCGGCTCAGCGGGGATCAACGGAGCGATCCCCGCTGAGCAAGCGGAGGTTCACGGGGCGGATCATTACTCATCCGCCCCATGTGAAAGGGGCCTAATGGTCCTTGTTGCAGCTTTCTATATTCATCTTATTGATATATTGAATAATGTATGGCCTGCCTTAGTGGAAATATTGTATTAAATAACATGCCTGGAGGGTGCCCTGACCCTGCCTGTGAAGTGGCACATCTGTGCAAGGTACACTATATTACCAAAAGTATTGGGAGGCCTTCCTTTACACGCACATACACTTTAATGGCATCCCAGTCTTAGTTCGTAGAGTTCAATATTGAATTAACCCACCCTTTGCAGCTATAACAGCTTCAACTCTTCTGGGAAGGCTGTCCACAAGGTTTAGCATTCTTCCAGAAGCGCATTTGTGAGGTCAGGCACTGATGTAGATGTGAAGGCCTGGCTCACAGTCTCCGCTCTAATTCATCCCAAAGGTGCTCTATCTGGTTGAGGTCAAGACTCTATGCATGCCAGTCAAGTTCCTCCACCCCAAACTCGCTCATCCATGTCTTTATGGACCTTGCTTTGTGCACTGGTCTAAAATGAAAGAAAATGAAAGGGGTTGTTTTTCAGGGGTTGGACTTGGCCCCTTAGTTCCAGTGAAGGGAATTATTAAGGCGTCAGCATACCGAAACATTTTGCACAATTTTATGCTCCCAACTTTGTGGGAACAGTTTGGGGATGGCCCCTTCCTGTTCCAAAATGGCTGCGCACCAGTGCACAAACAAGGTCCATAAATACATGGATGAGCAGGGGGCGTGGCCGACCGGGGCTGAAGATGGACGCCTGAGCTCACAGCTTATCAGCCAGGGGACACAACAACGTGGGCCGCACTCAAAGCTTCATCCTCAGCCATCCTCGCTCCAGGGACACCGGAGACCCTGGCAAACATGTCCAGGAAAAGATTTACAGATTATAAGCCCCAGAAACTGACCAAGTTCACCTACAGGCCAGCTAAAAGTGAAACAATAAAAGTGAAATATTCCTTTAAATTTCGTACCTAGGGGGGTGTAAAGTAAGCATGTGAAATAGCGCATGTTTCCCGTACATAGAACTGTCCCTGCACAAAGTGTCATTTCTGAAAGGAAAAAAAGGCATTTAAAACCGGACTTGCGACTATAATGAATTGTCGGCTCCGGCAATTCATTCATAAAAAAAAAGCGTGGGGGTCCCCCCAAATTCGATTACCAGGCCCTTCAGGTCTGGTATGGATATTAAGGGGAACCCTGCTGTCAATTTAAAAAAAATGATGTGGGTTCCCCCAAATATCCATTCCAGAATCTTCAGGTCTGGTGTGGATTTTAAGGGGAACTCCACCCCAAATTTAAAAAAAAAATGGCGTGGAGTTCCCCCAAAAATCCACACCAGACCCCTTATCCGAGCATGTTAACCTGGCCGGCCGCAGAAAAGAGGGGGGGGACAGAGTGCGGCCCCCCCCTCTCCTGAACCATACCAGGCCACATGCCCTCAACATGGGGAGGATGTCCCCATGTTGATGGGGACAAGGGCCTTATCCCCACAACCCTTGCCCGGTGGTTGTGGGGGTATGCGGGCGGGGGCTTATCAGAATCTGGAAGACCCCTTTAACAAAGGGGACCCCCAGATCCTGGCCCCCCTTATGTGAATTGGTAATGGAGTACATTGTACCCCTACCATTTCACGAAGGTGTAAAGTGTAAATAATTGTAAAAAGGGCCTGGTAATCGAATTTGGGGGGACCCCCACGCTTTTTTTTTATGAATGAATTGCCGGAGCCGACAATTCATTATAGTCGCAAGTCCGGTTTTAAATGCCTTTTTTTCCTTTCAGAAATGACACTTTGTGCAGGGACAGTTCTATGTACGGGAAACATGCGCTATTTCACATGCTTACTTTACACCCCCCTAGGTACGAAATTTAAAGGAATATTTCACTTTTATTGTTTCACTTTTAGCTGGCCTGTAGGTGAACTTGGTCAGTTTCTGGGGCTTATAATCTGTAAATCTTTTCCTGGACATGTTTGCCAGGGTCTCCGGTGTCCCTGGAGCGAGGATGGCTGAGGATGAAGCTTTGAGTGCGGCCCACGTTGTTGTGTCCCCTGGCTGATAAGCTGTGAGCTCAGGCGTCCATCTTCAGCCCCGGTCGGCCACGCCCCCTGCTCATCCATGTATTTATGGACCTTGTTTGTGCACTGGTGCGCAGCCATTTTGGAACAGGAAGGGGCCATCCCCAAACTGTTCCCACAAAGTTGGGAGCATAAAATTGTGCAAAATGTCTTGGTATGCTGACGCCTTAATAATTCCCTTCACTGGAACTAAGGGGCCAAGTCCAACCCCTGAAAAACAACCCCTTTCATTTTCTTTCATTTTAGACCAGTGCACAAAGCAAGGTCCATAAAGACATGGATGAGCGAGTTTGGGGTGGAGGAACTTGACTGGCATGCATAGAGTCTTGACCTCAACCAGATAGAGCACCTTTGGGATGAATTAGAGCGGAGACTGTGAGCCAGGCCTTCACATCTACATCAGTGCCTGACCTCACAAATGCGCTTCTGGAAGAATGCTAAACCTTGTGGACAGCCTTCCCAGAAGAGTTGAAGCTGTTATAGCTGCAAAGGGTGGGTTAATTCAATATTGAACTCTACGAACTAAGACTGGGATGCCATTAAAGTGTATGTGCGTGTAAAGGAAGGCCTCCCAATACTTTTGGTAATATAGTGTACCTTGCACAGATGTGCCACTTCACAGGCAGGGTCAGGGCACCCTCCAGGCATGTTATTTAATACAATATTTCCACTAAGGCAGGCCATACATTATTCAATATATCAATAAGATGAATATAGAAAGCTGCAACAAGGACCATTAGGCCCCTTTCACATGGGGCGGATGAGTAATGATCCGCCCCGTGAACCTCCGCTTGCTCAGCGGGGATCGCTCCGTTGATCCCCGCTGAGCCGGCGGATGACAGGGCGGTCCCCACACACTGTGCAGGGACCACCCTGTCTTTTCTCCGCTCTCCCCTATGGGGGGATCGGATGAACACGGACCATCTGTCCGTGTTCACCCAATCCGATCCGACAGACGGATGGAAAAGTAGGTTTTTCCTCCGTCACACTTTGGCGGATCGGAGCGGGTCGGATGTCAGCGGGAATGTCACCGCTGATATCCGTGGCTACATTTTCAAAAATGAAATATAAAATTGAAGCATGTTCGAATTTTTTTTTTACGTTTTTCAGAAGACGGAAAACGATGTGAAGCCCACACACGATCATTTTAAATGACTTTTTTTAAATTTGGGGTGGAGTTCCCCTTAAAATCCACACCAGACCTGAAGGGTCTGGTATAGGTTATTTGGGGGGAAACCCACGTCATTTTTTTTTAAAATTGATGGCGGGGTTCCCCTTAATATCCATACCAGACCTGAAGGGCCTGGTAATTGAATTTGGGGGGACCCCCACGCTTTTTTTTTTTTTTATGAATGAATTCGCTCTGAATTGCCGGAGCCGACAATTCATTATAGCCGCAAGTCCGGTTTTAAATGTCTTTTTTTCCTTTCAGAAATGACACTTTGTGCAGGGACAGTTCTATGCACGGGAAACATGCGCTTTTTCACATGCTGACTTTACACCCCCCCTAGGTACGAAATTTAAAGTAATATTTCACTTTTATTGTTTCACTTTTAGCATTATTAAATTCACTGCTCCCGAAAAAACAGCTGTTTTTAAAACTTTTTTTGCATTAATACATGTCCCCTGGGACAGGACCCAGGTCCCCAAACACTTTTTAGGACAATAACTTGCATATTAGCCTTTAAAATTAGCACTTTAGATTTCTCCCATAGACTTTAAGGCCCCATACACACAAGAGGATTTATCCGCGGATATGGTCCACCGGACCGTTTCCGCGGATAAATCCTCTCGAGGATTTTGATCCGATCCGATGGAGTGTACTCACCATCGGATCGAAATCCGCGCCGAAATCCCATCGCGATGATCCTGCGACTGACTTCAGTGATGTGCGGACTTGGTGCTCTATTGACTGTGGTACGGATCACGTAGCACCCCCAAGATTCCCATTTACTGGAGCAACTGGTATCAAAGTGGATGTTGAGGATGACAACCCCTTGGCATACGTCCAACTATTTTTGACCGATGAGGTTATTGAAAAAATTATTACAGAGACAAATATGTACCAGGAGCAACAAGCTGCTACGCATCAGAGGTTTTCAAGGAGCGGAAAGTGGGAACCAGTGACCAAAGAGGACATCTGGAAGTTTCTGGGCCTAATAATTCTTCAGGGAGTGGTGGGGAAACCCCCTGCAGAAGTGGTATTGGACAACTAATAAATTACTAGCCACTACATTCTTTGGCATGGTCATGTCGGAGTACAAATTTTTCCTGATAATGAAGTATTTGCACTCTGAAAATAATGCAGAATTTTATGAAACTACTCATCCAGCACCAAAACTCAAGAATATTTGGGAGGTATATTAAATTATTCAGAAAAAATTCTAGCAGAGCTATGTACCAGATATAGACATCAGTATAGAAAAAGGTCTAATGGCCTACAAGGGAAGACTCAGCTGGATACAGTATATGGCATCAAAGAGAGCACGATTTGGCATAAAATCGTTCATGTTATGTGAATCGGCCACTGGTTACATATGGAATTCGGTCCTATACACAGGGGAAGGACCCAAATTCAACCAAACATTCAGTAATGATTGAGTCATTGCTAAATCAGGGCTATTGTGTAACTACAGACAATTTTTACACATCTCCTGAGTTCCTTCTACAGAACAAGACGGATGCCTATGGAACCATTAGGGCTAACTGGCGTGACATGCCGCCAATCTTTGGCAATAAAAAGCCAAGACAGGAGAAATGGTTTCCAGCAATGAGAAAACAAAAAAAAATATTACAAGAAGATCTTCAGGCATCTTCTTGAACAGTGCTTGTGAAATGCCTTCATTCTGCAAAAAAAGAGTGACAAGCCTATGGTTCATGTGGACTTTGTTTGGAACGTTGTCGGACTTATATTTCTGAAGCACCAAATGCCAACAGCTGTAAATAGAGCTGGACGTCGTGCTGCTGGCGTTGTCAACCCGGAATGCCTGACTGGTCGTCACTTTATGAATCACATCCCATCAACGGAAAAGATGTCAGCACCCCAAGCATGTGTGTGGTTTGTTGCTCTAAGCGTGATGACACTGGAAGGAAAATCCGAACGGAAACCAGGTTCTATTGTCCTGATTGTGACGTCGGACTTTGTGCAGTCGCATGTTTCAAAATTTACCATAGCTGGGATGTTTACTGAAGCAATATGACTACCGATATTGCACCCTTGTTTGGCCAAAAAAAAGTCAGTGTTTTTGATTTGATTATATTATTGACTAAAATGTATTGAATAAAAGTATTATTATTATATTATTATTTGTTATTATTTAAAGTTATTTATTATATTATAATCTATGATTTTGTGTTTCAAACTTTATCATACCCGAGATGTCTACTAGAGTCTGGTTTGGAAAGATTTAAGTCAATTATTCTTAAAGCCTCATACACACGATCGGACTTCCATCAGACTTTTGCGTAGATTTTTGTCCAAAGGCGCGTTGGCCGTGAACTTGGTATACATACACACAGCAGAACTTTTTCAGCCAACATTCACCAAATCACATGGTTTTTCAGCTCTCTTCCGCCACCCTTTACGCAACTTCTGCTATTGTTGTCTGATGTTTATCATTGGTTCTGAGAATGCCTGTTTTTACTTTGGATTTTAGTCCAATGGACTTGTGTACACACGATCAGATTATCCTTCATCGGACATTTGTTGCCTGAGAGTTTGAGAGCATGCACAGCGAACATTTGTCCATTGAAAAACCGTAAACAATTGTCCGATAAAGCATACACGTGGTGGGATTGTCCGATAAAACACGTCTGTCGGACCGTTGTTGTCAAAAAGCCTGATCGTGTGTATGGGCCTTTTAGAATTACAGGCCTACAATATAAAACGCCAAATTTCCATGCAAAATAATTGTACCACTTTCAGCATCAAAAATCTGACATAATCATACCGCCAGGGAGGCTAAGTGAGCTCAGTGGTTGCTAAGGACTCAGGGGTGCCTGCACCTGCCAGTGTCATTAACAACCATTGCCAGCGAGATTGTGTCTTGTATAATCACAGCAGTAAAGCCCCATACACACTATCAGTTTTCCTGCAGGTTTTTCTCTTCAGGTTTACCAAAACCATGTAGTGCAAGGGCCTGCCTGATTGCATACAAATTAAAACTCTTAGGCCCCGTAAACACGTCCGAGGAACTCGACGTGCCAAACACATCGAGTTCCTCGTCGAGTTCTGTGTTGAAGCCGCCGAGGATCTCGGCGAGCCAACTTTCCTCATTGAACAACGAGGAAATAGAGAACATGTTCTCTATTTGGCCCGACAAGTTCCTCGTCGGCTTCCTCGGTGAAAAGTGTACACGAGTTCTGACGAGTTTCTCGGCAGAATCCAGCTCCGATCGAGTTTCTGGCTGAATTCTGCCGAGAAACTCGGTCGTGTGTATGGGGCCTTAAGGTTTGACCTCATATTAGATGGTTTTGATAAACCTGAAGAAAAAAACCTGCAGAAAAAACTGATAGGCCCGGATTCACATACAGCGGCGCATAGTTATGTTGGCGTAGCGTATTGAATATATGCTACGCCGACGTAGCGCAGAGCGGCGAGCACAGTATTCACAAAGCACTTGCTCCCAAATCTACGCTGGGCTCCGTCTGCGTAACATGTCGTAAGTGGCAGTGGGCGTGAGCCATGCTAATGAGGCGTGACCCCATGTAAATGATGGACTGAGCGTCATAAAGATACGATTAATGTACGGTGCATGCGCCGTCCCGTGGCCGCATCCCAGTGCGCATGCTCAGAATCACGTCAAAACAACTGCCTAAGTTACGTCGAATCACTGCCTACGACTTGAACGTAACCTACGCCCAGCCCTATTCACATACTACTACGTAAACGACGTAAAATACGACGGCTGTTCCCTGGTCCATACCTTTGCATGAGTTGCGCCTCATAGATGGGGAATAACTTTACGTCGGGCTACGACCTACGTAAACCACGTATATTATGCGCCGGGCGCAACTATGTTCGTGAATCGACGTATCTCCCTCATTTGCATATTTGCAATGAGGCGGCCAGCGTAAATATGCGCCCACGATACGCCAGCGTAGGAACGTTACGTCAGTCGGATGAAGCCTATTTTCAGGGGTATCTAGTTCTGTGGGATACGTCGGCGTAAGTGCTTTGTGAATCCGGGCCATAGTGTGTATGGGGCTTTATACTGCTATCATGCATGACATTAATTTCCCACCAAATGGGTAAGGTCAGCCATAGACAGTGCAAATGTATTTCCTGCAACCAATAAATTTGCATGATTCCCCCAGCAACACAGACATTGCTGACATGGGATTCCCTCTTACCAAGACATTGTCTGCTCCCTGCTGGGGGGGAAAGCCATCCCCGCCGGGAGCAGACAGTCATTTTTGTTAGCAGCTATAGGAAGTGAATCTGGCAGGCTGATTGTACCAAAGTTGACTGATCAATCGATTAGGTTCTGGCTCATTCAGCCTGCCCATTATTGGTTTGATTCTCAGCCAGCTCCTGCTGAACCGGCTGAGATTTGAACTGTGTATGGCAGGCATAAGTGTTTGGCCATTTATTCCTATGCCTGAGCAGCCAAGGTTTGGTCCAAACCCAAGTTAGACTCATCACTAGTCATCACTGAAGCCTGTGACATATGTCAGGAACTCACCCATTATTATCGGGTTTTTCTGTAATTTTGATAATATTCCACAGCCAACTCTCATCAAATGCACTCCGGACTGTAATGTCTTCATCCTTCATGTACTCACCTTCACTGTCACCTGGAATGGACGAAGTAGATTAGAGACAAAATTCTCAAATATATTTCAGAATAGGCATGACGTCTTCAGGATTTAAAGTGTATCTATAGCCAAAACTTTGTATTTTTTAGATTAACTCTGCTAAGACAGTCTTTGTAGTCTGATCTCCCTGTTGTACGGAGTCTTTTTCTTTAGCTGTAATAAGAGTCTCCAAAAGAAGCTACTATTCCTGTATGAGGCACATCACCTGCTGGTTTCAAGTTGTATGTATAAATAAGTTGAATGCAGTAATCCATGTTATGTAATTAAATATATAAAAAAAAAGACAAAAAAATTAAGAGAAATGTATACAAAACACGCAAACCATGTTCTAACAGTTTCCTGTATGTACCTTTAAAGGGAATGTATAGTCTTTTCAGTGTTTTTGTTCAAAAAAACATGTAAAAGTAATATATAAGATGTCTATTAATACATATTTTCTATGTATAATTTGTAATAATGTGGCAATACCAGTGTAGGAGTTGCTGAAGTCAGGGTTCCCCACTGCTGCACAGCCAGTCATACAGCTCCTCCATCTCTCATCCGGACACAGAAATCGGTCCTTTTTGTTGTTTTATTAGGGGATGATAACTTGGATGGGGTAGGGAATTATGGGATGCCCAATTTATAAATGTTCATAAAACAGAACCAGGGACAACTACCTCCATACTTTCTTCTTCCTTCCTCCTGCACAAACTTGGTTCGCTTTGTACAGCACCCGCTGGCTCACTATTGGAGGAGCTAACAGTATTTTTGTTTGCTCAGCAACAGCCCATTACAGGCTAAGAACTCCCCGTCCCATAATACAGTAGCACATGAGGAGTAAACGGCATCTCACACCACACCTTTTGCTTCCCTGTAGACACTGATCCTAGTTCTACTGCTTGCAGAAAATGCCAGCCCACCTGGCTGTTTCCGCTTCCCAGTCCTCCTGACTGATATACACATGGATACTCCCCAGGTCAAGGTTAGATGGAGACTTGGCACACTGCTGTCTTCAAGAGAGACCTGCTACAGCTATTAGTCTCTCCCCTTGTTTGTCCCTGCACCATGCTTATCTATACTCACTGTCTCTGCTTGTTCTCTCCCACTGCCTCTCCGATTAGGGTCCCTCCAATTACTTCCTGTGGTGGGATCTTTCCAGGCCAGCCTCCTGAGCTCCAGCCATCCAGTAAATCCCCTTCCCGGCAAGGGTTTCTCAAGGGCCATCAACAGCCTCCCTCAGCACTGCATTACCATCAACCACCAGACTTGCTTGTGGGCATGGCTCATGTCTATTTAAGGGCTTTTTAGTTCTCTGCCAGGCCCCCAACCTGGGGATTGGCTAAAGGCCCTAAATATTCAGGGAAACCCCTCCTAGCCTCTGCCCACTGTCTTCCAGAACAATCTTCAACATTCTAGAAACAGGGGGAGGCACCAGAGAGCTGCCAAGATGAGTCATCTAGTCCTGGCCTCTAATAACCCTGACCCAATTAAGTGACTCACACACACTAGAGGGTGCTACACTAATAATATTAGAATTGAGTTCAGTGGTGGATATGCTGTGCACCATGTCCACAGTACTGAAGATACAGACCGAAATAGAAAGTCTATGGAGCCGCACTCTATAGACTTACACAGCGGGACTTAGGCCCGCCCCCCACTTCCTCTTCACTGCATCTGATTGACAGAAGCAAGAGCCAATGGCTTCTGCTGCTGCTTGCATGCTGTGTAAAGAGTAAAAGAGGGGAGGATAGATGCAGCCATGCACAGCACTGTCCTCTTCTCCCTCTCTTCCCCTTCACACAGGGAAGGGGTGCACAGAGAAACTGAAACGTTTTTTACCTTTATGCAAACAATGCATTAGGGTAAAAAATGTTTTTAGGTTTAATAACACTTTAAGCTGACCATAAATGGATTGAATCTCGGACGGTTTAGCACAGACTGGCCAAGATTTGATCCATCTATGGGCAGGGTGGATATACCCAAGTCAATCCATCGATTGACTGGAGAAAAACCAGCTTGTTGGATTTTTTTTTCCGTGTTTTTACTGACGGTGGCTATACCCGCTAACAGTAGTAATTTTGTTCTACCAGCCAGGAAGGCTACCTGTTGGCAGAACGCATTAGTGCTGCGGGAGGGATTCCCATAAACATTGACTGTGTTTAGGGGGGAATTGAGGAATTTTTTCCCTTATACTCATGGTGGAAGAAAAGAAAGTTCAATCTATAGCTCGCCTTAGTAAATCCCCCTCAATGATTGTACTTTATGCCTTTCTTTCACAGTGAAAGTCTATTAGCTGGCTGACTCATTGAAGACAATTCCTTCCCTGTGTGAGTAATTACAAACTGATTGTTTCATCTAGTGGTAAATCTACATATTTATTATAATATATTTTATGACTTTCCTAAAAATAAATAAATAAATAGTGAATTAAAAAATAAAAATAAAAATGAGAGTCACAAAATTACCTTTGTTAAATATTATGTGACAGCACAGTGGCTAAGTGGATAGTAGCATTGCGGTCATTGGTTTGAATCCCATGGCACTACCTGTCTGGAGTTTGCATGTTCTTCCTGTGCCTGCGTGGGTTTCCTCCCACAGTCCAAAGACATGCTGGTAGGGTACTAGGCTCCTGTCTAAATTGCTCTAGTATTTGTATGTATGAATGTGAGTTAAGGACCCTATATTGTAAGCTCCTTGAGGGCCTGCCTTTACACACATATGAACTTTAATGGCATCCCAGTCTTAGGGCCAGATTCAGGTAGAACTGCGGCGGCGTAACGTATCGTAGATACGTTACACCGCCGCAAGTTTTCATCGCAAGTGCCTGATTCACAAAGCACTTGCAATGAAAACCTACGCTGTCGGCCTCCGACGTAAGCCAGCGTAATTTAAAGGGGCGTGTGCCATTTAAATTAGGCGCGCTCCCGCGCCGGACCTACTGCGCATGCTCCGTTTCGAAATTCCCACCGTGCTTTGCGCGAACTGACGTTATTTTTTCGAACGGCGACGTGCGTAGCGTACTTCCCTATTCCCGGACGTCTTACGCAAACGACGTGAATTTTTTAATTTTGACGCGGGAACGACGGCCATACTTTATACAGCACATACGTGTGCTGTGTAAAGTTAGGGCACCCAAAACGACGACTAACTTTGCGACGGGAAACTAGACGTAGCGAACGCGAAAATCTGTCGTGGATCGCCGTAACTCCTAATTTGCATACCCGACGCTGGTTTACGACGCGAACTCCCCCCAGCGGCGGCCGCGGTACTGCATCCTAAGATCCGACAGTGTAAAACAATTACACCTGTCGGATCTTCGGGCTATCTATGCGTAACTGATTCTATGAATCAGTCGCATAGATACTCTGAGAGATACGACGGAGTATCTGAGATACTCCGTCGTATCTCCGCTGTGAATCTGGCCCTTAGTCCGTAGGGTTCAAAATTGAGTGGGCCCACCCTTTGCAGCTACAACAGCTTCAACTCTTCTGGAAGGCTGTCCACAAGGTTTAGGAGTGTGTCTGTGGGAATGTTTGACCATTCTTCCAGAAGTACATTTGTGAGGTCAGGCACGGATGTGGATGAGAAGACCTGACTCGCAGTCTCCACTCTAATTCGTTCCTAAGGTGTTCTATTGGGTTTCGGTCAGGACTCTGCAGGCAAGTCAAGTTCCTCCAACCCAAACTCGCTCATCTATATCTTTATGGACCTTGCTTTGTGCACTGGTGCGCAGTCATGTTGGAACAGGAAGGGGCCATCCCCAAATTGTTCTCACAAAGTTGGGAGCATGAATTTTTCCAATATGTATTGGTGTGAGTTCCCTTCACAGGAACTAAGGGGCCAAGCCCAACCCCTAAAAAACCAACCCTCAGTGCACAAAGCAAGGTCCCTGAAGACATGGATGAGTGAGTTTGGAGCTGAGGAACTTGACTATATAAGTACCTGAAATAAATAAATGTTAGTAAATGACTAAATATTACGGTATATACTGCAATAATTACCTAAATTAAGGGTTCCCTGATAATAAGCTCCATCTACCTTTTGAGAGACTGGTAAGCTGGGTACACATGTATCGAAATTCGGCTGATTCCAATTTCAATCTTTGTGTAGCCCTCTCTGTTCAACAGAAGCCGATCGTCAGGTTTCGTTGAATGGTCCTCCTGGAAAACCAACATTAGCTGCAGCAGCCAATGGCGAGGGATTTCCGAAAGGAGAAGAGACCCAGTTGTCAGAATATAATAGACCAATGGGGGAGATTCCTGCATCCACCTCGCTTGTGTGAATGTGGTAATCTGAGTTTTTCTTTGTTCAGCCTGCTGGTCGTACCCAGCTGTAGTTGGGTGGCCAGGGATTTGGGCTGTGCAAGTCTAGACCTCAACAGAGTTTCATTCCAGAATTTCGACACCTCTCCCCCACCATCCCTGTATACAATGTGGCATGTTGATGAACACTGAGATGGCTGGGGCCTAGCCTAAGATAAATCTGTGTTAATCCATGGCAGTTTCCCAATCTCCAATTTACTCACTCCTCTCCAAGTCTTTGTCCTGTTCCTTTTCGATCTTGATTTTCAGTTCAATGTATTTGCAGCAGTCCAGGAACACTTGCACACATTTATCTCCCTTCAGGATATGTTTGGCACGACGATCACAGCTGTGACCCATGGGATTGCTGGTCATGCCATCATGGCAGCACTGCCTTTCCAGATTTTCATTGTAGTTCAACGCTTTTAAAAGAAAAGAAGGAAGAATTGAATTTAAAGCCAAATTCCAGCCAATTTAGTTTTTTTATGTTTTAACATTTTTAATGAGTTAAAATATCTGTCAAGTCTTTATCTGTAAAAAGGAATGTGGAGTGAAATTTAGAGGAGCAAAGCACCAATGTCTTTAAAGCTGAACTTCGGGCAATTTTATTTTTTCCCATGGAGTGGGGTTGTGCCCGCACTGCGTGGGTTAACTGCTCATTTTTGTTTAGAGGTTCGGAGAGCTGAGCAATACTCACCTAGACCTCTGATCCTCTCAGCACACGGTCCCTTCGGCCCCTGCACCTCGTGGTCCAGCCGTCTTGTGCAGTGGACTGTTCCTGACGTCATCACGCCCCCTGGACATAAAGACATCAGGAACAGTCCACCGCTGGACATGAGAAAAGTGCTATTTTCTTGAGGATCGAAGATCAAGTGAGTATAGTGTTCACCCTTAGACAAAACAAGCAGTTAACCCATGCAATGTGGGCACAGCCCTACTGCATGATAAAAATAAATAATGCCCGGAGTTGGGCTTTAATCATGCAGAATATCTTACTGAATGTTCAGACGTAAGCCAACACATTTTGAAGATCTGTATAACACATAACACATACAGTTAATCAAACAAACTAGACTTGGAAATATATATCATGATTGTCCATTAAACATTTCATATGAATTTAGTTCATAGGATTCAAAGCGAATCAGCATTATCACTTCAATCCAGGTAGCTGGCCTATATGGCAACAGTGCTACCCCAGGAAATATCAGGGTGACCGTACTGGCCTGCAATAATGTATTATTGGCATGGCTGGTCATATTACAGATACTTTAACAGTAAGAGCATATATGTAATTTTAATTTAGGTTATATAATTTAAATTATGCAATTTAAATAAATAGTGTCACCCATTACTGTATGTAATTTCTCTGCTCACCTTTTTGGTTCTTCATTTCAATCAGTGCTGCAGATGACCTACGCTTGCGTTTTTTGGCGGCATCACATGATGGATCTGTGCAAATGAACATATTACATCTGCTTTAACAACTAAGGTAAAATGTGTATCTAAACCTTAACAATAAGCGGCTCATCAGACACCCTTTGTTCTCTTAAATATACCATTAAAAGTGTTTTACTATATCTGTTTAAATACTTCAATACCGGGCACTTTCACCCCCTTCCTGTCCAGGCCGATGTTCAGCTTTCAATACTTATACACGTTCATTAAAGGAACACTAAAGGTTAATTTTTTTTAAGATCAATTGATTGCTGTAAGCAAGAGCATTTAAATATCACTTGCCTCGTTTTTCCTTTTGACCTCCAAAATACAGTAATCCAGGTTTGAAAATGCCATTTCCTGTCTCTCCTCTTCTTGCTTTCCACCAGAATCTGAGCCGTTTTGCATGGTGGAAAGCAGAATGTGCTCACCCCCTCCCTATGACTACAGCCCTGCGTGAAGATGCTCTCTTATCCCTCACAGGCATGGAGGCTAAGCCTAATGGGAACTGTAGTTCCCATTAGGCCGTGATGTAGCAAGAATGAATGCGCACCACAAACCAGGAAGTCAGTGAGAATAACGATTCAGGAGTGACGGAGGTGAATAAAACAGCTCGATTTCAACAGGTATCAAATTGTTATAATGCAAAACATTACTTTTTACTTTATCAGCTACTGTCAGACTTTAATTTAAGAGGAAAATATTTTTGTCTTTACAACCCCTTTAACAATTCAAATATAATTTTTTTTTTTTTTTAAACAAATAGTGCTTTCTTTTGTTGGCATTGAATCACTGCTGTTTTTTTTTTACTTTTTACTAAACAATTGAAAAAAGACAGAAAATGTAGAAAGAATATATATATATATATATATATATATATATATATATATATATATATATATTTTTTTTTTTATTTTTTTTTTTTTTTCGTTTCTGTTATTCAATTTTACAAATATGTGATTTTTCCTTTTTCGCTGATGTGCGTCGATGAGGCTGCACTGATGAGGCTGCACTGATGGGCACTGATAGGCTGCACTGATGGGCAATAATAGGCTGCACTGATGAGCACTGATAGGCTGCACTGATGGGCAGTGATGAGGTTGCACTAACAGAAGGCACCAATGGGCACTTATAGTCGGCACTAACAGGCACTGATGAGGAGGCACTGATAATCAGGAATCTAGGGAGGGGTAAGCTTTCTACTGAAGAGGGAGGGGTGAGGGTTGGAGAGAATTTGGGGGTAAATCATATTTTGTTGATAAGAGGCTTGTGAGAGAGTTTTTCGCCGGGAATCCCGGCCGTGTGTATGCTCCATCGCAGTTTTTCCGACAGGAAAACTGCCGGACAAAAAAAGAGATCAAAGATCTCTTTTTTCCCCATCAGGCCATAAAACTGAGTGGGAAAACCGTTCATCTGTATGGTTTTCCGACGGGCAGAAAAACGGGAGCCTTCTGTGTGCAGCAGCTGCCCCAGCACCCCCTAATACTTACCTCGGGTCCCTCTCTGTCCAACAATGTCCACAAATGCCTCAGCCGTCCAAGATTCTCCTTCCTGATTGGCTGAGACACAACAGCGGTGCCATTGGCTCCCACTGCTGTCAACCAAAGTCAGCTAGCCAATCCAAGGCAGAGGGGGCCAGGTCAGGGCTCCGTTTCTGAATGAACACGCAGAGCTGTGACTGGGCTCGGTGCTGTGGGGGCACTCAACAGGAGGGAGGGGCCAGAGGCAGCCAAGAGGGACCTGAAAAGAGGAGGATCCGGGCTGTTCTGTGCAAATCCACTGCATCAGAATAAGTATAACATGTTTGTTATTTTTATAGGAAAAAAACGGACCCTTACAATCACTTTAAGGTAAGAAAAGGTGAAGAATTAAAGCAATTCTTTGTACATACCACTTCTCTGTTTCGTGACCATTCCAAAATTTGACTCTACAGCAAGTCCAGCATCATAGAATACGTCCATGTTATTAGCACCACTACCTGGAGTGCAGCCAATGTCAGACTTCTCCACAATGTCCCATACCTGAGAGATACAGAAATTTAGATTTCACATAGTTTTCCTACTGCCTGTCCTGAGGTCTAAATTAATCAAAAGGCTCACAGATCTGTATAAAAAAGCACCAAGTGACGTTATATCCAAATAGTGGTCAATTTTATTTATTTATTTTTTGCAGGTTTGGTTGGAGTTGTAAAGAATTAAATTTTTTTGACCGATTTTAATTTCTGTATGGCACTCCATTGGGGAGATTTTTCCTTACTTCCTGGCTTTGTGACACCTGTACTCAAAAAACGCATTTGTCACTGGGATAGAAAAGCGCAGACAACAATAAAACCATTGCCAGAAGTTCTAACCCTTGGAGCTCAGGATCACTGCCCACCGCTTGTATATGTGACAGTCTTTATTGAGCTTGAAAATAATCCAGAAAACATTTTTTTTTACAAAATAGTCCATTATTCTGGTGCAATAGAAAATTAGAATAGCTTCCATTCCACTATACCAGTCCCACACTAGGGTTTGGGGGTTTCCTGTCTGCTTTTGTGGTCCCAAGGAGGACATTTGGAGGTTCTTCCCACCCAAAACTCTTCGAACCTCTGAAATTCCAGGTCCCTAATGAGAACTTAGCAATCCAGATAGTATTACAAATCGGTCCTCTCGTTTTCAGCTGGACAACCTCAGAATCCCTCACTCAACATTCAAACCATACCCGTAAGTATAACCATAGTCCCTTAGAGCAGGGGTCGTCAACCCCCGGTCCCCGGGCCCACTACCGGGCTGTGGCCATTCTGCAGCCGGACCTCGGGTGCGGGCGGCTGGCAAGAGACATGCTGGGCTGCTGGCATGAGAGCGCTGGGTGGATGGAAGAAGCGGGCGGGCAAGCAGAGATGATATCTCTCTCTGCCCCCCCCCCCCGCATTACCGCTCTTTCGCCCTCAAAGTCAGTGCTCTATCTTAGTGTCGGAGGTGCGGCGGGGAGCAGAGAGATGACATCATCTCATACTGCCCGCCCCACATCACTGCTCTTCTGCGGCTCCACGCTGTGTGAAAACTTTTCCTTGTTTGTGGCGCAGATTGCCTGTACCCCCCCAAAAAGCTAATCAGGAATGACAGAAGGATGGAACCAGAGAGTGACAGCCGAAGGAGTCCCGGACCCTCCCTCTGCCAGGTGAGACCAGCTGCAGCATGAAGAGGGAGACACCCTGCTACATCCAGAGGGCGATCCCACAGAGATGTGATGTCATCGGTGACAGGTGAGCTGTGTGTGGGAGTACAGGTGAGGTGTGCTGGGACTTGTAGTTCACCCCCTCAGCTGTCTTCCTGACATACCACAAGGGGCGCTCCACTCACTCCGCATCTGGTGACAGGCAACGTAGCAGGTGGCGTGGCAAGTGACTATCCACGTCTGGTGGCAGATGACACACTCGGGGCTCCCACTGATTCTACATTATGGTGAGTTGAACTATTTCATTTATTACTACAATGTAATAATAGAAATAATGTGCTTCAATCATCCTGACACCCTATCAAGCATGGTGCCGTGATGGTTGAAGCGCTAACACGAGCCATTGCCCACGAAAAATCGTGACCCCCCCCCGGTCCTTGGCACAATTTTTTTCCACGCAGCCGGTGCCAAAAAGGTTGGGGACCACTTCCTTAGAGACTGGTATGTAAATCATAATAGAGGAGTACTGCACTAGGTGCCCCGTGTTCTCATCTCAGAACATTGGTGGGAACACTGTCCTTACAAGTTTAAAGGTAATCTATCGTGGTTTTTGTTAAGTTTTTTTTTAGTTTATGTGTTTTTGAACTGATGTTTTAAATGCAGTGTATCTGGAAAGTATTCACAGGGCCTCACTTTTTCCACAAGACAGCCTTATTTCAAAATAGATTAAATTAATAATTTTTCTCAAAATTCTACACACAATACCCCACAATATGAAAGAAGTTTGTTTGAAATCTTTGCAAATTTAAAAAAAAAAATACGAAAAATGACATGTACATAAGTATTCACAGCCTTTGTTCAATACTTTGTTGAAGCACCTTTGGCACCAATTACAGCCTCAAGTCTTTTTGAGTATGATGCTACAAGCTTGGCACACCTATTTTTGGGTAGTTTCCCATTCTTCTTTGCACGACCTCTCAAGCTCCATCAGGTTGGATGGGGAGCATCTGTGCACAGACATTTTCAGATCTCTCCAGAGATGTTCAATCGGGTTCAAATCTGGACTTTGGTTGGGCCACTCAAGGACATTCACAGAGTTGTCCCATAGCCACTCCTTTGTTATCTTGGCTGTGTGCGTAGGGTCATTCTCCTGTTGGAAGATGAACCTTCACCCCAGTCTGAGGTTCAGAGTCCTCTGGAGCAGGTTTTCATCAAGGATGTCTCTGTACATTGCTGCATTCATCTTTCCCTCAATCCTGACTAGTCTCCCAGTTCCTGTCGCTGAAAAACATCCCCACAGCATGATGCTGCCACCACCATGCTTCACTGTAGATATGATAATGGCCAGGTGATGAGCGGTGCCTGGTTTCCTCCAGATATGATGCTTGCCATTCAGGCCAAAACGTTAAAGCTTTGTTTCATCAGACCATAGAATTTTGTTTTTCATGATCTGAGAGTCCTTCAGGTGCCTTTTGGCAAAATCCAGACAGGCTGTCTTTTGAGAAGTGGCTTCTGTCTGGCCATTTTACCATACAGGCCTGATTGGTGGAGTGCGACAGAGATAGTTTTTTTTCTGGAAGGTTCTTCTCTCCACAGAGAAATGCTGGAGCTCTGTCAGAGTAACCATCGGGTTCTTGGTCATCTGCCTGACTAAGGCCCTTCTCCCCCGATCACTCAGTTTGGCCGGTCAGCTCCCTCTAAGAAGAGTCCTGGTGGTTCTAAACTTCTTCCATTTACAGATGATGGAGGCCACTGTGCTCATTGGGACCTTAAATGCTGCAAAAAAAATCTGTACCCTTCCCCAGATCTGTGCCTCGATACAATCCTGTCTTATAGGTCTACAGACAATTTCTTGGACTTCATGGCTTGGTTTGTGCTCTGACATGCACTGTTAACTGTGGGACCTTATATAGACAGATGTGTGCCTTTTCAAATCATGTCCAATCAACTGTATTTACCACACCTGGACTCCAATAAAGTTGTAGAAACATCTCAAGGATGATCAGTGAAAATAGGATTCACCTGAGCTCAATTTTGAGTGTCATGGCAAAGTCTGTGAATACTTATGTACATGGGGCCAGATTCAGGTAGATCCACGCAATATTTGCGTGGGCAAAGGGCAGCGATTTTTGCTCTGCGCCCACGCAAATATTTTGATATGCCCGCGATTCACGGAGCAGTAGCTCCGTAAATTGCGCGGGCGCTATGCTAAATAGCCGGGCGTAAGGGCGCCTAATGTAAATGAGGCGCGCTCCCGCGCCGAGCGAACAGCGCATGCTCCGTCTGGAAACTTTCCCGACGTGCATTGCGGCAAATGACGTCGCAAGGACGTCATTTGCTTCTAAGTGAACGTGAATGGCGTCCAGCGCCATTCACGATTCACTTACGTAAACGACGTGAAATTTAAATTTCACGAGAGGGAAGGGCGGTTATACTTTAGCATTGGCTGCCCCTGCTACAGCAGGAGAAACCTTGCGCTAAAGTCGCCGTACGGAAACTCCGTACCTTGCGTGCGCAGGGCCCGCACAGCTTTTGTGAATCGGTGGTAGTATGCAATTTGCATACTATACGCCGATCACAATGGCCGCGCCCCATAGCGGACAACGCAAGAATGCAGCCTGAGATATGAAGGCATAAGGAGGCTTATGCCTGTCATATCCTAGGCTGCAGTCCGCGTAGCGATGTTCCTGAATCAGGGGCAATCGCTACGCGGGAGCAAAACAGCTATTGCGCCGCGCAACCTATGGTTGCGCGGGCGCAATAGCTTCTTGAATCTGGCCCATGGGATTTTTCCGTTTCTTATTTTTAATACATTTCTAAAGATTTCAATCAAACTTGTTTCACTCTGTAATTATGGGGTATAGTTTGTAGAATTTTGAGGAAAATAATGAATTTAATCAATTTTGTAATAAATCTGTAACATAACAAAATGTGGAAAAAGTGAAGTGCTGTGATTACTTTCCGGATACACTGTATTTATCTTACAAATACATATTTAGCAAAGCCTATACACATGATATGGGACTCATAAGAAAGAATCTCTCTTGCCAAATTTTAGGAACTTGATCACCTTCTGGTGGCACTGTGATTCTCAGATCTGAAGGGAGTAGTCCCAGTGTCCACCACCGGGTGTCCCCTAGCAGCTGGCTGGAAAGATATTTAGCCCCTCTTCTAGGTTTACCACAGTGCCTCAGAGTTTTCCACTGTGCTCCAAACATCTTGATCTTGCTGCCCTTTAACCAATGATTTTGCTTGTGTGCCTGCTACCCTGACCCTTGCAAGCTTGGACCTGTTCACTTGATCCCTCTACCTGTTTCCCTTGTATTTAACCCATTCCCTTGACCCGTCTTACCCAATGTTTCTTCCATTTCTTGCCCATACCTAGCCTTACCCGATCTCTCCCCTTGCTTTGTATATAGTGTATCATAGTCACTTTGTTAGTTAGGTAGTTTTTCATTAGGTTTTACTTGCCAAGTGTGTTTCGCTAATGCTTGCATCCTGTTTGTGGTGTTGGATGGTATTGTCACATACTGTGCTATAAAAGAATATGTAAACCCAACCTTTAATATACCTGATATGTGCTTGCTGCACCATGTACTTGTATAAAAAGTATCCCGTTCTCTTTGTATTGCTTTCTTTGTGTGAAATCTATGGTGTTCCTGCCAGTCTCCCAGATGTCCTATTAAAAATTTACTACACTAAGCATGTGAGCACAGTGTGGTCAGTTTTCTAGCTATGCTGGGAACTTAGCCTGTTCTCCTTCAATTATCAGACATGTGCTGACACCCCCCCACTGCACAGCCATTCACTTGGAAGTTCAGTGTGCTGCTGTTTCTCCTCCTCCAGCTCTCGTATGCAGCTGAGAACACAGGGTATGTGATCACTAGGAATGGGCGCGGACATATTCAGATCTAACCTACTAGGAAGTCGGCACTGCACACATCCAATCATAGGCAGTGTGTGTATGTGCAGCGTCCGGTCAGCAAACACCTCACTGCCTATGATTGGCAGTGTGCAGTGACGGCTTTCTGGCCGGTTCGATCCAAACATGCCTGAGCCCATCACTAGTGATCACTTATAAAAAAGGGAAAAAAAGTTACCGGTATTTATAATGTTTTTTTTATATCTATACAAAAATGGTTTGCCTTTCATTTCTATTGTAAACTGAATGATTTGTTTTGCAAGGTGAGGGTTTATGTAAAAGGGGGCGCTCATAAAGTGTATAATCAAAAGTGACTAAATAAATCCGTCTGTACCAACAACCTAATATAAACAAATGGTGAACAATATAAATAAATTAAGTTAAATATAAGATATATATGACAATGTATAAAAAAGAATAAAGTGAATAAATAAAGTCCATTCAAATAGTGATTTGTGTGAAATCCATTCAAGTAGGTCCTAGACAGATTCAACTGGAAGAACAATATTGAAAGTTTATATGGAAGGTGTCATCCTCCACCAAGAAAAAAGATCCCCCAAAAGTGCTCTAATAGATGGCTTCTTACCGCAGGACGTTGACCTAATTGTTTAGAAAAGGTCACATACAGCAATTGGTCACTAAACCAGATAGAGGAATTCAGCTATGCAGCAATGTGTCTCCTGGACTCGGATACTCTCATAAAAGAGGGAGAAGGAGAACCGCCATAGTAAAGTATTGTTTATTAAAATGTAAAAGATAACATCGTAGCCAAATGGCCTCTTACTTTGAGTAGTGCCTGGGACCCGGCACTGAGGCTAGTCGGCAAGGCAGGTGTACTGCAAAGAGGGTTCCTCGCTGGGGAACTGGAGTGTGTGGAGGAGATTCCTCGCTGGATAGACAGCGTACGTTCCAAGCACGAGAGCCAGCAGGACCGGAAGTGCGTCGTTTGTACGCACTTCCGGTCCCACTGGCTCTCGTGCTTGGAACGCACGCTGTCTATCCAGCAAAGAATCTCCTCCACACACGCCAGTTCCCCAGCGAGGAACCCTCTTTGCAGTACACCTGCCTTGCCGACTAGCCTCAGTGCCGGGTCCCAGGCACTACTCAAAGTAAGAGGCCATTTGGCTACAATGTTATCTTTTACATTTTAATTGATTGATTTTTGAGCTTAAAGGGGTGGTTCACCCTAAAAACTACTTTTTTTTTATTACACTGCCCCCCCACATTACAATCCGATTAAGGCTATTATTATTTTTTTGATGCTGTACATACCTTTGTACAGCATATTCACCCATGCATCCGGGTTGCGAGTCCCGCGGGAGTGGGCGTTCCTAACATGTCTGTGATTGACGTTTTGCCCAAAAACGAGCTCCCCCCGTCGCGTAAGCCGCGTCACGATTGGCGAAAGGAGCCGAACGGCGATGCGCATGCGCAGTATAGCGCCGACTCGCCGTTCGGCTCCTTTCGCCAACCGTGACGCTGCTTACGCGACGGGGGGGAGCTCGTTTTTGGGCAAAACGTCAATCACAGACATGTTAGGAACGCCCACTCCCGCGGGACTCGCAACCCGGATGCACGGGTGAATATGCTGTACAAAGGTATGTACAGCATCAAAAAAATAATAATAGCCTTAATCGGATTGTAATGTGGGGGGGCAGTGTAATAAAAAAAAAGTAGTTTTTAGGGTGAACCACCCCTTTAATTAGGCGCCAAATGCCCACTGTGAAGTGAGTGTCTAATAAACAATACTTTACTATGGCGGTTCTCCTTCTCCCTCTTTTATGAGAGTATCCGAGTCCAGGAGACACATTGCTGCATAGCTGAATTCCTCTATCTGGTTTAGTGACCAATCGCTGTATGTGACCTTTTCTAAACAATTAGGTCAACGTCCTGCGGTAAGAAGCCATCTATTAGAGCACTTTTGGGGGATCTTTTTTCTTGGTGGAGGATGACACCTTCCATAGGAACTTTCAATATTGTTCTTCCAGTTGAATCTGTCTAGGACCTACTTGAATGGATTTCACCCAAATCACTATTTAAATGGACTTTATTTATTCACTTTATTCTTTTTTATACATTGTCATATATATCTTATATTTAACTTAATTTATTTATATTGTTCACCATTTGTTTATATTAGGTTGTTGGTACAGACGGATTTATTTAGTCACTTTTGATTATACACTTTATGAGTGCCCCCTTTTACATACTACCATTATTCAATTCTGACCTTTGACCCGGTCTCAATTCCAGGGGAATAGCCTTTTCACTTAGGCTGCTTTCACACTGAGGCGCGCAGCCGCGGTGACGGTATAGACGCGCTATTCGTAGCGCGGCTATACCGTTGTATTTACCGCGATATTCGGGCGCTAGCGGTGAGGTTTTAACCCCTGCTGTACAGACTCAGCGGATCAATCTGTCCGATTCCATCCCTCGCATGCGTCGTAATGATTCGACGCATGCGTGGAATTCCTTTGCGGCGACGGCGCGACACGTCACCGCGGAGGGAATTCCGCGGGGATTTTGATCTCATGGTTAGTACAACCATGAGATCAAAATCCGCCAGAGGATTTATCCGCGGAAACGGTCCTCCGGACCGTTTACGCGGATCGATCCTCTCGTGTGTACTAGGCCTAAGGGAAACAGGCAGTGAAGGCTGCCCTTCACTGCCCGTTTCCTACTGCACATGCCCCATTTACCAGAAGACACCGCGATGGAGGACGAGGCAGAAGATCCACGCGGTGGAGGAAGAGGCTAAAGAACTACTTCCGCATAGCAACCGCCCTTTCAGGTGAGTATAAACATTTTTTTCAAGTTTGTTTTTATATTTATTTTTTGATTTTTTTTGGGGGGGTGGAACTCCACTTTAAGATATAAAATGCTATATTATATTTTTTTTATTCCGATTTTTTATAAATAAAAAGATAAAAGTTTATACAAAATAACTATGCGTTCTATTTAGTAACAATAGATAAAGAAACTGAAAATTCCTTGAAATACTTATGTGTTGAACAATGCCACACACGATAGTTCTTACCTTACTCTGGGTTATTTTATATTTCTTGTTTAATACAAAGACTGCTTTATCTACAGCCACTAATCCAACGTAAGAATCATGATCTGCTTTCAGCGTCAAGGGTATAAGATCTGATGGTGCTGCGGTCTTCTTTTTGCTGTCCACCTCCAGCTAGTGTTGGGTTCCAGGATAGAAAAGGAGAAAGAAAAATACCATTTACTTGAGATGCAAACAAGTTTATTTTGCCAGACTTTGGAGCCATTCTTATTATTATATGAATCTTAGTTAACTGACCATACACATTATAGTCTGAGGTCCCATTAACACTATACCACACTACAAGCATAGATCAGCCCATTCATTTCAATGGCCTGCCCTACACGTTCCAAACATGGCAAACTAGATCATTAACCTTGAGCTTTGCAGGTTTTCAACTGTGGCCCTCGTATTACATATTCCAGATAACTCTAAGGCCCCGTACACACGGTCTGTTTGGTCCGCTGAGAATGAACCGAAGTTCATTTTCATCGGACCAAACCGACCGTGTGTATAGGCCATCGGTCTGTTTTCCTTCGGTCCAAAATTTTAAAACATGCTTCAAAACCGAACCGATGGACCGCTGCCCGATCGGACCAAACCGATGGTTAGTACAGAAAAGCATCGGTTCAAAACTCGCGCATGCTCAGAATCAAGTCGACGCATGCTTGGAAGAATTGAACTTCGTTTTTTTCAGCACGTCGTGTGTTTTACGTCACCGCGTTCTGACCCGATCGGTTTTTGAACTGATGGTGTGTACACAAATCAGGCCGTACGGCCACTTCAGAGGTGAACCGATGAAAACGGTCCGACGGACCAGTAACATCGGTTTGGTCCGACCGTGTGTACAAGGCCTAAGGCCTTGTACACAGGATCAGTCCAAACTGATGAAAACGGACTGAAGTTCAGTTTCATCGGTCCAAACCTAACGTGTGTATTGCCCATCGGACTTTTGTCCTTCAGTCCAAAGTTTTAAAACCTGCTTTAAAATGGGACTGATGGTTAGTATGCAAAAGCATCGGTTCAAAACCTGCGCATGCTCAGAATCAAGTCGACGCATGCTTGGAAGCGTTGAACTTCATTTTTTTCAGCACGCCGTTGTGTTTTACGTCACCGCGTTGGACTCAATCGGATTTTGAACTGATGGTGTGTAGGCACATGAGACCATAAGACCATCAGACTTCAGCCTTTAGTCCGTTTTCATCGGATGGACTGATTGTGTGTACAGGGCCTAAGGGCTCATTTACGCCTTGCTTCGACTTTAACAGTTGAAAAAAAATAGAAAAAAAGTATAAAGAACCAAAGTTACATCCAAGCACTTAAATCCTCCCTCCAAAAACATGTTGAGCCCCCATCCTGACATACAAAAACATATTTGGGGGGCACACCCTGGGAGTTTGGCTCCCATGGTGGAGACGCAGGATCTTTCATTCTATTACTAGGGGAGACCCACTAATTCGGGGTACTTGTCGCAGTAAGTGGGTTTAGCACTATATAAACATATAGTGTGACCAAACCCCCGTATTTTTTTTAATATGTTCAGGTGTTTTAACTAGCCTTGCAGGATAAATGTTATTCTTGAATGTGTGCGCTATAATCTGTTTTGCACGCCGACATACACACACATATAAAATTAAACTCATGTTGTCAGGGGCAACTACACATGAAAACATAAATTGCAATGCATGTGTGTAGGCAGGTACCTAAAATGTTATTTGTATATGCACTTGGGGTTAATGTCTGGTAATTCATGGGTTAACAGTGGCATGTCTGCACTTTTTGGTCTGTGGTGCTTCCTGTAGAAGGGATATACAGTATATAAGTGGTTGGTAGTTGAGCCTGGGTTGCTGTTGTTGGTCATGGGGATGAGACAGAGACCATACACCTCGTAGCAGGACCCTGAAATGGTACTTGAAGCCAGACCACTACTGTACTTGTTGAGAACCAACTGTTAGGGCTGGGCTTAACAGTTCCCTTCTCAGTGCTCAGGCTGCTCAGCTGTCGGATAATTGTCAGCACTCATTGATTCTTCAGTGGCTCAAGTAGTTATCATTATCTGCTTGTCAGCCCCACCTACAGCCAGCCCCTTCTGGCTATAATTTAAACTGCCTTGTTCATTCCTTTCTTGCCTTCATCTGGTCAACATATCTGGAGTTTCTCTGCTGTCTTCCTGTTAAAGACTTTGCCGGCTGACATCCCTTCTGGTTCCTGATCCTGTTCTTCTGCCCCCGACTATGCTGATCTCTGGTTTCCTGATCACTGGCTTGTCTGATTACCTGCTTTTGCTTTTGATCTTTGACTTCTGTTTTGACTATGATTACGGATCTGTACTATTATTTTACCATTACATTAAAAGGTATGATTTTTACTTCATTTTTGTCTCCATCTGATTCATGGTTCCTGACACCAACGTGTCTAAAGGTATGAGCACCACAGCACAGCCCAAGTATCAGTAGCAGTATAGGAAGAATGTGTACTGCCATGATTATTGATATGTTGCCTTGCTGTTGTAACAACTTAATAACTACAGAAGATTCAGGTAACGAAAGTTCTGATGTAGTAACAATGACTGGTCTAATTTACTTGTGAAGAGAGTGAAAGTGTGCACCTACAGTGAATGGGAATGGGGAAAGGAGTGTAAATCATCATGTTCACCTTCTGGGTAAAGAAGAGTGAGATGTAAAGGGAAGAAGAAGCAACCATCTCTGAAAGGGAGGTAGTGATGGACTGAAGCAAGGATGGACTGGTGGCTATATGGTTTGCCCTTCTGAACGGCAGGGTCCCTATATCAGGGCCCCATGCATAACTGAACCCTCCTAGGGGCCTTGGCTTGAACCACAGTGTCTGTGGCCTTACAAAGTATAGATACCTCCCAACACCTATTAGAAAACATATATAGGCATAGGACACACACCCTGCCACGACCCCTTAAAGGCTCATTATACAAAAAAAAGATTTGTTAAATCAAAAAGTGTTTTTTAAACTACTATTGCTTTATTATGGGTTTTTAATTGTACAAATGAAACAATGAAGTAAGTGGATGAAAGATTTAGCACTGGGAAACACATTTTGAAAGATAGTGCATTTTGTACATACCTAAAAAGATCAGACTAAAATGAGGGACAAATGAGGAGGAAAGAGGGACAGAGGGACTTTGTTCCAAATTAAGGACAGTCCCTCAAAATAAGGGACAGTTGGGAGTATACAGCAGGTTCCCTCCATGCCTAAAGAGAGTAGGAGTAAGAAGAAGAGTGTATCATGTAAGGTGTAAAAGAGCTGGTGAAGAGAATCCATGATCAATGTGGTGTCTCTCAAAATGTCTCTGTAGTCAATTTAATTAAGGACAGGTGTCACTGGTAATTGAAAGGACGTTATCCTTCTGTAGTGGGGCCCCGTGGAAATATGGAATCTGGCTATAAGGGGCACTCACTCACACATGAAAGCAAGACAGCTATGCTAAGGCCTCGTACACACGATAGGTTAACCAGAGGACAACGTTCTGAAGGACCGTTGTCCTAGGTTAACCTATGAAACTGACTGATGGTCCGTCGTGCGTACACACCATCAGTTAAAAAAACGATCGTGTCAGAACGTGGTGACGTAAAACACAACGGCGTGCTGAAAAAAACAAAGTTCAATGCTTCCAAGCATGCGTCGACTTGATTCTGAGCATGCGTGGATTTTTAACCGATGGTTGTGCGTACTAACGATCGGTTTTGACCTATCGGTTAGCAAACCATCGGTTAAATTTTAAAGCAAGTTGCCATTTTTTAACCTAAGGTTAAATAACCTATGGGGCCTACACACGATTGGTTTGGACTCTGGTTAACCTATCGTGTGTACGAGGCCTAACACTTGGCAAAAGTGATCAGAAAAATTCACAGCAAGCTGTTCTCACTTGCTAACGCTTGATGCATACAGTGGAGTTATAGCAATAATTCTAGGGCCATTTTTAATTGCTTACTCTGACCTGTCGGGGCCTTTAAAGCATCGCCTATGGTAAAGATTTAGGGTGCCGAAGCTTCATTTTTAAGGCTCGACATGTAGGATGTCTCTATACTCAACGTAACTTCAACTTTTATATTTTACCGAAAAATTGGGTAATATATTGTCTCTCTGTGCCTTAAAATAACTTGAGTGTATCTTTTTACTAACATTTTGCACTTGATAAAGCGTTGTGCTATTATCGCGTGACATAAAAAAATTAAACTACGACTATTTTATTCTCCAGGGTGATTGATTCCAAAAAGTATATAATGTTTTAGAGGTTTTAAGTAATCTTCAAGCCTAAAATGTTTTTAACATGTGCAACAAAAAAAAACCTGCTCTGGCAGCGAATGTACAGCCAACACTTCCCTTTCATCTCCTGTCCCAGGGACAAGCCAGGAATTGAGTTGATTTCCTTTCACGTCCTGTCCTGGTAATGTACCACAAATTGTGATGAAATCTCTACAAATTGAAGGGAAGTACACTCTTATATACAGTAGCTGCCACACAGGTCTCCTCAACTGAAGAATTACCCTCTGTCAGGTCACCTGTGGCCAGGTGACAAATGCACCCCGCTGGAGACAGGGGTGCACCGCAAGGTAGTGAACCCAATAGCGGACTGCTGCGGATGGACAGGAAACGTGAGCCCAAGATTCCCCAGGGCGCGGAGTCTAAGGTCCAGCAGGTTTTTACCAGAGCCTCTAGTGGTGAGGATGGCCTTCCCTGCAACTGAACTCAGGTCGCGGCCCCTGGGGTCCCCCAGGTCACGCTCCGTAGGGAGAGAGGGGAAGCAGCCACTCAGGACACAAGGGATAGTGATGGGTAAGCTGAGGTCGGGGCAACAGGCAGACAAGGGTAACCAAGGGACAGGCCAAAGGTCAGGGTAACAGGCAAACAGGAGTAGTCAGAGGCGAGCCAAAATCGGTACATAGAAAGATTAACGTAGCACATGGCAAACAGGAACACAAGCTAACAAACAAAGTTGAACAGCAAAGCAGACCAGCAGTGCACTAGTTACCGTATTTATCGGGGTATACCGTGCGCCGGCGTATAACGTGCACCCCAAGCTTAGAAAGGTAAAAAAGGAAAAAAAAGAAAAACTTACATTTTTGCCCTGCGTCCATCGGCGGCCTTGTCCGGCGTCCGTCTGCGGCCTTGCGCAGGGTCCGTCCAGCCTTGTGGGTGTCCGTCTGTGGCTTCCTTGCACGGGGTCCATCTGCGGCCTCTATCCAGGTGTCCGTCTCCGTCCAGCGTGTCCGTCTGTGGCCTCCATCCAGGTGTCCATCTCCGTCCAGCGTGTCTGTCTGCGGCCTTCATCCGCACCTTGCCCGGGGTTGCAGCGGTGTTTGTTTTTTTGGATTTGGCGCGAGCCGAGAGGAGACGGATTTCCTGTGTGTTCGGCTACTCTCGGGTTCTCTCGGCTCCTCTCGTGTGACTGCAGGCGGAGCCGAGCGTGGCCGAGCCTATCCGAGTGCGCAGTACACTCGGCTCAGCTCTAGGCTAGCGGCTCAGAGACAGCGGGGATCGACATATATATCGCGCACCCGCGATTTTCCCTTGATTTTAAGGGGAAAAATGTGCGTGGTATATGCCGATAAATACGGTAATATAGAGTTCCTGTGATGGCGAAGGAGAGGTGATAAAAGGCAGCCAGAAAGAGAGTCAGGCCTCTAATTGACACATGGAGGAGAAGGTAAGCTGCCAGACATTATTGCATGTCCATGACACCCTCACCTACAGTTGGTACTGTCAAAGCACATTAACAAATTGTTACTGAATTGCAAATTTATTTTAAAAAAGTGGCTTGACTTTTAAAAAATGTTGCACAATTCATAGGTGTGTTTTCTGCTATTCAAAAGGTTTCCTTCCATTTAAACTGGCCACCTTACCGTTCCCATGCATTCATCAACCACATCCACCCAGAGGGAATCCGACACAAGCTCTTTCTTAATGGTATAGTATGCCACAATACGAAATGATGGGATTAAGTCCTTTGTTACAATGAGTGACATAGTGACAATGCCTTGGCCTTGATCTCGCTTCTGTTTGCCCACACTTATTATTCTGCCTTTGCTGAGGATCTGAAAAAAAAAAAAAAAAACAGTAGTCATTAGTGAAATTACATTTTAAGTTGGACCTTTCAGTAGTCTACATGAATAAAATATTGATGCTTCTCAATATAGGACACGCATTCATGAGCTATTCATACCATAACTGATTCTCTTGTCAAACAAATTTACCGAAATTCAAAAACAGCTTAAAGCAGGTTGATACGGCATAGAAAGAAGTCAATTGCTGATCAGAAATAGGGACCCTGAAGCCAACTTTCATGTTTTGGTCCAATGAGATGCAGGTAGGAGATTCACCACCACACAGCTGATATTAAAAAGATTCAAAAATATTTTCAACATCTTTGACCTAAAAGCCATGTGGCTATATTAAGTCAATGACAATGAAATAATATGACCATATTAGATAAATGATGTCACCAGCATCTCCACTCCTTTGTAACATGAGCTGAAGGGTGGGTAATTCCAGTGTTCCATGCCGAACACTGAAGCCAGCTGTCATTCTTGGTCCAACAAGATTTAGGCAGGGCATTCCCTGCCTTACAGTAGATTTTACAAAGGGTCAGGGACGGTCGTGACATCATTGACCTAATATGGCCACATGGCCATTTAATGTTAGGGTCATTGAAATAATATGGCCATGTAACAATGTTAAATCAATGATGTCACAAGCATCTCTGCACCTTTGTAACTTCAGGTGTTGGGTAGGAAATTCTCATGTTTGGGTCTGAAGCCAGCCGTCATTCTTGGTGCAATGAAATGCTAGTGGGGGACTCCATGCCCAACAGCTGATTTTACAAAGGGGTGAGGATGCCCATGACATCATTGACCTCATTGACTGCTTGGTCATATTAGGTTAATGACACTGGTATGATATGGTCATGTGGCCATATGAGGTTGATGCAGTCATGAGCATTCCCACCCCTTTGTGTATAGGTAATAAGGAAGAGTATGAGCCTTAAAGCGACTCTGGAGCTCCAGTCCAGAGAAAATGTAATTGGCAAGCAGGAGAAAGCAGTGGTGCAGTGAGTAGCACTTTCGCCTAGCAGCAAAAGGGTTGCTTGTTCGAATCCCGACCACAACACCATCTGCCTGGAGTTTGCATGTTCTCCCTGTGCCTATGTGGGTTTCCTCCCACACTCCAAAGACATGCTGGTAGGTAAATTGGATCTGGTCCAAAATTGGCCCAGTACATATATGTATATCTGTGTGTCCCAAGCGTGTCACGATTCTACAGGGTAAAATGACCGCACCAGCCAAGCAGACACTGGCTGGAAAAAGCGCCCAGAGGCGATTCAGTTCGCATGAGTAGTGCTATACAATTCATTCATTCATCCTCTCTCAGTGTTCATGTGACAGTACAATATGTGTATGGTTAAAGAAAATGTCCTTCTTGGTGCTGAAAAATCTTATGCTGAAAACATGTTGTAAAGACCTTCCAAGCTCTAATAAAACCATGGTGATCTTCCCTCCCCTATTCCACTCAATACGATCTCTGCTAATACAATGGAAAAAGCACCATATTTCTCTACTTGGTCGGATTGCCTCAGTTAAAATGATGATACTCCCAAAGCTCCTTTATCCTTTTCCAAACACTACCCGTCTGTCATGAATTATCTCGGCCACCAGAGGGCGCTAGCGGCGCATCGGCACGCGCAATGCGCGCGCAACCACGGCATCGCGCTCGTGCACGCGCGCACCGGCGGTAACGGCGCACGGGAGCGCGCATCGGCGGTAACGGCGCGCGGGCACGTGCATGCGTCTATTTGGCGCCAAAACAACCTACTTAAAGTGTCCTGGAAGCCTGGCCCCTTGCTGTCCGGTCTGCAGCGTTTCCTGAGACCACCTGTACCTGTACCTGTACCTGTACCAACTACTCCTGCTTGATCCAGATCCTGATACCCGGCTTGTCTCCGTTGTTCCTGTCTTCCGCCTGCCCTGACCTCGGCTTGCTCTGACCATCCTTCTGCCTGACCCCTGGTACTCCGCTGACCGTCTGTTGCCGACCCGGCTAGTCGACCTCTCTGTTACCTGGGCCTCTCCTGTTACCAGTCCGGCTGCTCCTGCCTGTCCAGTCTTCTGGGACCCTGTCCAGTCTTCTGGGACCTGCTGCGGCCAGACTTTCAGAATACCTTCCTTTCCGGCTTGCCTGCTGTTCCAGTGCTCCTGCATCCAGGCTGCTACTTACCAGCCTGCACCTGCCTTTCAGAGACTTCCTCGGACTCCGCAGAAGCTCCATCCGGCCCCTGCACCAGCGTCATCCCTGGCGCTTGTGCGACTCTGCATTCCCGCTCCCCCTGTCTACTCTACCAGGGGTCCGGGATCAGAGGAGCAACAGCAGCCACTTCCTGCACGTCGGGCTCATCCTTAAGGTACGTGACAGTACCGGACAGCCATGTCCGAGCCCGCGCAGGGAGTGGATCCGATGCAGGAACTCTGCCGCCATTTGGAAGGACTAACCCAGGCCGTCCGAACCCTGCAAGAAGGTTACACACGTCTGGAAAATCGGGTCCAAGCCTTGTCCACTCCTGCCACAGCCTCTGCGACTTCAGGGGCATCCGCTTCGCCATCAGTAATAATGCTGCCACCTGAACCTAAAGTTCCCATGCCCGAGAGGTTTGCGGGAGAACGTAACAAATTCCGAGCCTTCCGCAACGCTTGCGAATTATACTTCGCCCTCCAACCCCGGACTTTCTCTCTGGAAGCTACTAAGGTGGGCTTCGTCGTTTCGCTACTGTCTGGCGAACCGCAAACCTGGGCTCATCGCCTCATGGAGATCAAGGATGAATCACTTGACAACTTAACCGCCTTTTTCCAGGCTATGTCTCTGCTTTATGAGGACCCGCATCAGACCGCCACTGCAGAAGCCGCATTACATGCTCTACAACAGGGTCGTAGACCCGCCGAAGACTATGTGTCCGAATTCCGCAAATGGTGTTCTGACACAACCTGGAACGACTCGGCTCTCTGCTACCAGTTTCGCCTTGGCCTGTCCGAACCGCTAAAGGATGAGCTGGCCCGGGTAGGAGTTCCTGGGACCCTGGACGCTTTAATCAACTTGACCATCCAGATCGATCGGCGCCTGAGGGAGCGCAGGACTGAAAGGACCACTGCCCCATCCCGTCCGGTCTGGATGATGCCACGGGTACCTTCCACGTTCAATCCACCTCTACCAGCGCCCACAGCCTCTTCTACCCCTGATAATTCAGAGCCTATGCAGCTAGGCCTCCTTCGCCCTTCACTTACTCCGGAGGAACGACAACGCCGTAGGGCCAACAACCTGTGCCTGTACTGCGGGGAGTCCGGACACTACGTGAGGACCTGTCCTGCCAAGCTGCGTAAGTGTCAATCCTTGTCGTCTGTATCCCTACCTGTCCGTCCAAGCAATTCCACTCATCTGGCTATCCTTGTTTTATTTCAGCTTCCAGGAAGAACTATACAAACCAGCGCCATTATTGATTCAGGAGCCTGTAGCTGCTTTTTGGATCAATCATTTGCCTTCAGATATCAGATTCCTCTCCGCCCCAGGTCTACTGGACTTTCTGTGTACTTAGCAGACGGCTCGGTGTTAAAATCTGGTCCCGTCACCCAGGAGACCCAGCCTCTTGCCACCACCATTGCCGATAACCACCACGAACTCTTATGCTTGGATGTGATCAACTCCCCTCTGTTCCCTGTCATACTGGGAGTACCATGGCTCCAAGTCCACAACCCCCAGATTGACTGGGCCACTGGTAAAATTGACTTCAACTCTCCATTCTGCCGACAGCATTGCCTGCAACTACCGTCTCCACCCCTGCCATTACTCTGTTCGGACTCTGACATTGAGACTCGTCAATCCGTCCCAGAAATTTATCATGACTATCTGGATGTTTTCAGCAAAAAGGGGGCCGAGACCCTCCCACCCCACAGGGCCTATGATTGCCCCATCGAACTCCTTCCTGGTGCCGAAGTCCCCTTCGGAAGGATCTTCCCCTTAACCGGACTTGAACTTGAGACCCTGAAAACCTATATCGATGACAGCTTGAGGAGGGGGTTCATCCGTGCCTCCACGTCACCCGCGGGTGCAGGCATCTTTTTTGTTGAAAAGAAAGACCATTCCCTTCGCCCCTGTGTGGACTACCGGGAACTCAACAAAATAACTATTAAAAACAGATACCCTCTTCCCTTGGTACCCGAACTATTTCAGCGTCTGGGGTCCGCGGTCATTTTTACTAAATTGGACCTCCGAGGGGCCTACAACCTTGTCCGCATACGCGAAGGCGACGAGTGGAAGACCGCCTTCCGTACCCGTTTCGGGCACTTTGAATATCTAGTCATGCCCTTTGGGCTCTGTAATGCTCCGGCAACATTCCAACATTTTGTCAATGACATTTTTAGAGATTATCTGGACCTCTTTGTGATTGTCTATCTGGATGATATCCTAATCTTCTCCCCTTCCCTAGAGAAACACCGTGTACATGTGAGGAAGGTGCTTGAACGTCTCCGTATCCACGGACTGTACGCAAAACCCAGCAAATGCGAGTTCGAGCGCTCCAGTATACAGTTTCTGGGACTTATCATCTCTGTAAGGGGCGTTGAGATGGATCCTCAGAAAGTTTCCGCAATACTTGACTGGCCAGCTCCGACTGACAGAAAAGGTGTTCAGCGATTCGTCGGGTTTGCGAATTTTTATAGGAAGTTCATCAAAGCCTTTTCCAACATCATTTCTCCTATAACGGACTTGACTAAACTGTCTGCTCGGTTTTGCTGGACACCGGAGGCCCAAGCAGCCTTCGAAACCCTGAAAGGCTTGTTCACCTCGGCATCCATTCTGAGACATCCCGACGCAAGCCTGCCCTACATCCTTGAAGTGGATGCATCTGAAACCGCGGTTGGAGCAGTCCTCTCTCAGAGGCAGGGTCCCAAGGCATTGCTATATCCCGTCGCTTACTTTTCTCGTAAACTATCTGAAGCAGAAAAAAATTACGATGTTGGAGACCGAGAGCTGTTGGCGATAAAAGCCGCCTTGGAGGAGTGGCGGTACCTCCTGGAAGGAGCAGCGCACCCGATTTTGATTTTTACAGATCACAAAAACCTGGAGTACCTAAAAGTAGCCAAGAGACTTAGACCACGCCAGGCCAGGTGGGCACTTTTTTTTACAAGGTTTTCATTCCACATCACGTACAGGCCAGGGTCGAAAAATGTCAAACCGGATGCTCTTTCCCGCATGTACGCCAGTTCGGAGCCTCCCAACCCTCCGGATACTATTCTGTCTTCAGGGAACTTTTTGCTACTACAAAGAGACTTGGTACCCCAGATCAGGCAGGCATCCGCTGACATTTCTTCTCCACCTGATCCGGAGCTACAATCCAGGGACGGTCTGCTATGGTACCGGGATAAGATCTTCGTACCCGAGGGGCTGCGAGTTAATGTTCTGGGCTCCTGTCATGACCACAAGCTGGCTGGGCACTTTGGGATACAAAAGACCGCTGAACTTCTGCAACGCACCTTTTGGTGGCCCCAACTTCTAAAGGACTGCAAAGATTATGTGGAATCGTGCACTACGTGCATTCGAAACAAGGGGAGTAAACTCAGAGCCTGGGGACTCCTTAAACCATTACCCGTACCGGAAAGGCCTTGGAGAAGGATCTCCATGGACTTCATCGTGGAACTTCCCCCATCGGAGGGCTTCACCACTATCTTTGTGGTAGTGGACAGGCTGTCTAAGATGGCACACTTTGTCCCCTTAAAGGGCACACCCTCGGCTCCAGAGACGGCTAAAGCCTTCATCAGAGAAATTGTCAGACTCCACGGTGTTCCTGCGGATATTGTGTCCGACCGTGGAGTACAGTTCACATCTAGGTTTTGGAGGGCACTTTGCAGCAGTCTCGAGATCGGCCTATCGTTTTCCTCAGCATACCACCCACAGTCAAATGGGCAGACGGAGAGGACGAATCAGACCCTTGAACAGTATCTCCGCTGCTTCTCGTCCTTTTCGCAAGAAGACTGGGTTTCTCTGCTGCCCTTGGCGGAGTTCGCCTATAATAATTCCATCCATTCGGCCACCAAACAGTCTCCTTTTTTTGCCAACTATGGGTTCCACCCACTGTTCCTCTCTAATTCTGTTCCGGAAAGTACGGTACCCGCCGTTCAAGACACCTTGGATTTCTTTAACTCAAATAACAGGATCCTGCAGGAAACCATGACCCAAACACAGGAACGTAATAAGGAAATCTTTGACAGGAGAAGAAGGGGGGAACTCAACTTAGTACCCGGAACTAAAGTTTACTTGTCCACTTTGAACTTAAGGCTTGCATGCCCTACGAAGAAGCTGGGTCCTAAATTCGTGGGTCCCTTTGCTGTCAAGAGAAGGATAAACGAGGTGGCCTACGAACTTGACTTACCAGAGTCCTTTCGAATCCACCCGGTGTTTCACGTGGCCCTGCTCAAACCGGACGTCCCCAACTCCTTCCCTGGACGGGATACCGATCCCCCAGAACCAGTATTAGTCGACGGTGAGGAGGAATTTGAGGTGGAATCTATCCTGGATTGCAGGAAGAGACGCAACCAAATTCAGTTCCTCGTTAAATGGAAGGGGTATGGGCCAGAGGAAAATTCATGGGAACCGGAGGACAACATACACGCCGAAAGACTAATTCAGTTGTTTAAAGACTCTCACCCGCTGAAGATGACTCAGTTGGGCATCCGGAGGCTGCCCCTTGGGGGGGGGCAATGTCATGAATTATCTCGGCCACCAGAGGGCGCTAGCGGCGCATCGGCACGCGCAATGCGCGCGCAACCACGGCATCGCGCTCGTGCACGCGCGCACCGGCGGTAACGGCGCACGGGAGCGCGCATCGGCGGTAACGGCGCGCGGGCACGTGCATGCGTCTATTTGGCGCCAAAACAACCTACTTAAAGTGTCCTGGAAGCCTGGCCCCTTGCTGTCCGGTCTGCAGCGTTTCCTGAGACCACCTGTACCTGTACCTGTACCTGTACCAACTACTCCTGCTTGATCCAGATCCTGATACCCGGCTTGTCTCCGTTGTTCCTGTCTTCCGCCTGCCCTGACCTCGGCTTGCTCTGACCATCCTTCTGCCTGACCCCTGGTACTCCGCTGACCGTCTGTTGCCGACCCGGCTAGTCGACCTCTCTGTTACCTGGGCCTCTCCTGTTACCAGTCCGGCTGCTCCTGCCTGTCCAGTCTTCTGGGACCCTGTCCAGTCTTCTGGGACCTGCTGCGGCCAGACTTTCAGAATACCTTCCTTTCCGGCTTGCCTGCTGTTCCAGTGCTCCTGCATCCAGGCTGCTACTTACCAGCCTGCACCTGCCTTTCAGAGACTTCCTCGGACTCCGCAGAAGCTCCATCCGGCCCCTGCACCAGCGTCATCCCTGGCGCTTGTGCGACTCTGCATTCCCGCTCCCCCTGTCTACTCTACCAGGGGTCCGGGATCAGAGGAGCAACAGCAGCCACTTCCTGCACGTCGGGCTCATCCTTAAGGTACGTGACACCGTCCCTGTCCCTTATAAACACCTGAGAAAACTCCAATTTGATCAAATTAAATTTACCTGGAAACACAAACGACATAGGATACCCCAAACGGTACTAATGGCAGCGCGTTTGGACGGGGGCCTTGCGTTTCCCAACCTCGTTAAATATTATCAGGCTGCCCAACTTCGCGCAATAGCTTCGTGGTTCACCCAACGGTCCTACAACAAGTGGACGGAGATTGAAAAACTTTGGCTGGCCCAGGCTCACCCAAATAACTTACTTTGGAGCGCGGATGCGGAGGTTCCCCCTGAACGCGTACTGGGATCTATGTCTCAGCTTCGACGACTCTTGCGCAGGTTGTCGCGACCATTTGGGTTGTCCTTAGAACGCTCGCTCCTGACCTCATTCGTTTGTAATCCTAAGGTGCCTAATAGCCTCACTCACCAAATGTCTCATCCGTGGACATCCCGGAATTTATTTCATTTTGGGAACCTAGTGGACCCCCTATCATGCAAATTACTGCCCTTTTCTAGCCTTCAAACTAAATTTGACCTTCCTCACCAGGTGTTCTATAGCTACTTGCAAATTCGCCACTACGTCCTGTCCATAGCACCTGACCTGCAATTCAATCCCCCCCCCCCGGCTCCCTTTGAAACTTTGGTCCTGGCTGTCTCTGCCCAGAAAGGCCTGATTTCCGACATCTACAAAATATTAAATGCCTACCCCCTAGAATCCCAAGGCAAACACTCCTATATGGTCCAGTGGGAAAAAACCCTCAATGAGGTAATACCCTTAGAGCAATGGTGGATAATATGGTCCCAGGCGGCAAAGAGCTCACTCTGCACATTATATAAGGAAAATATATAAAGTCCTTCTCTTCTGGTATATGACTCCAGATGTGCTTCACGCCATATACCCCACTAGTTCTGATCGTTGTTGACGTTGTCAGAAGGACAGGGGCTCCCTCTTTCACATCTATTGGAGTTACTCGTTAATCGCACCCTACTGGACCGCGGTCCAGCAATTGTTGGTCTGTCTACTGGACACATCGGTCCCCATGACCCTCAAATTCTTCTTATTAGGCCTATCACTTCTGATAATCCCCACACCCTACACAAATTAGTATGCCATATCCTCACAGCTGCCCGCTGTCTCATAGCCCTAAATTGGAAAGACCGCTTTCCCCCTACCCCTGAGGCTTTGTATGCCAGAATCGAGGATGTGGAGCTGATGGAGAGAATAACTGCCAAGATACGGGACAAAATGGAAGCCCACAACATTGTCTGGGAGCCATGGCGCCTTCGGGAGGACCCACCATGACTAGGTGAATGAGCTTCCACGATGACCCCCTCTCTTTCTTTCTCTATCCCTCTTTTCTCCTCTCTATTGTGAGTACTCCTGTGACTCCCTCGATTTTTTTTATGGTTTGCATGATTCAGCATTTTCAACCTCAGATACGTGTTAGATACTGTTTAAGAGCACAACGACAGACCGTATATGTAACTACTTGAAGACTTGTAATATGCGATGATCTGTGCCTTATTTTTATCATTCCTCCCGCTATATCATATGCTCTTGTATGTTGTATGCAACTATTACCAATAAAAAGTTATTTGAGGGGAAAAAAAAAAAAAAAACATGGTGATTTTGAAAAGCCAGTTAGTTCAGCCAAAACAAAATAATACATAAATAGACAATCTTATACCAATAGTTGATCCAGAGAAAATAAAAAAACATATGAAGCATTGTTCAATTTCAATTTGCTCCAACGGGGGAAAAAATTCCTTCCTGATCCCTCCAAATAAAAACTTACCAGATATGTAAAATGCTGAACTTTGTCTTGGTCTGCAGGAGAGCTTGTCAGTATATGAAAGCTTATGAATATTTGTTTGTTCGGCTTTGCCACATTGGTATCGATAGTCAAGTGCAGATAGTTTCCCAATCCACTTTGCGGTTGGTATGGAGTTATGGTGGTTTCCGCGGAGGCCTGGAGTTTTTCATTTAGTCCCCCTATTGTTGTCTTCACCTGTTAAAAGGGGAAGTTGATTTGTCAATGAGATGATTAAATCTGGTTAAAAGGATAACACTACTTTCGCACAAAAAAATAACGTAAATAAAAAAAATGCTATATATTTATATACTGTATAAATCATGTACGATTGCTAAACAAGCAATATTGTAGTTAAAAGTTTTTAAAGGAGTTGTTTTTTTGTTTTTTTTTAAATAGCAAACATGTTATACTTCCCTTCACTGTGCAGTTTGTTTTGCACAGAGTGGCCCCGATCCTGCTGTTCTGGGGTCCCACGGCGGCTGTCCAGGCTCCTCCCCACTAAAGCTAACCCCCTCTGGGAAGCTCTTTCCTGAGGGGATTAGCTTGCGGGCGCGCTCCCGTGTCATACAGTTGGTGTCCATAGACGTCAAGTGTATGACTCGGTCCCGCCCCCCCGGCGGCCGCGTCATTGGATGTGATTGACAGCAGCGGGAGCCAATGGCTGTACTGCTATCAATCTATCCAATCAAAGGCCAGACTCAGTGGAGAAGGGGACGCCGGGGGACGCACACAGCAGGTAAACGGGGTCAGGTAAGTAAAACGGGGGGGGGGGGCTAGGGGCCCGTGACAGCAAGGTGTTTTTTCACCTTAATGCATCCTAAAACACAAACCTTTACAACCCCTTTAACTATTACCATTTCTTTTCAATCTGTGTTCTTAAAAAAAAATGTAATACAATACGGCAACCTGAAAGGCATTCTGTACACCGTCGGTGTATAGCATGACCTCAGAAATTTAATTTCCTCCTTGTGTAATTTTGTCACTGATTTTCCCAGAAGTCTACACTAAGATACAATTAAAATTTTGGTCATCCACTGCAATAAGAATTTTCAGTTTTGGTGAGATACCCTGCAACCTCTTTCATCAGAAAACTTAAAGTGCACCAGGTGATTATCATGAATCGGGCTTCCTATTCTGAATCAGGATATGGTGCCATAAATAGCTTTTCCTTCAGAGCAAAAAAAGAGTAGGTCTCTGCTGCAAAGTTTGTTAAAATCCCTACAATGTGCATTGATCACCCAGAGGTGGTGACAGACAGACAATTTGCAACCCACTGTGGCACTCAAGCAAAGGTCCAGTCTACTTTGGGTGGGTTAAATGAGCACTTTCAATGTCAACAGCTCATGTTAACTTTAATTAAGATTTTCCAACTTGTTTGTGGGGCTGATTCTCCTCATTTCTCATATTGGAGAGGAAAGAAAGTAGCAAACCACCAGTTTGACCTTTCCTGTCATTAGTAGAGTCACACTCCATTAGGAGAATTGCACTGCCGTGTGCTATTAGAGCAAGGCAAAATGTCTCAGCATCAAAACAAAGGGAGTGCAGACAGCCACAGCCTAAGTAGAAAACCCTTCCCCCTACCAGCAAGCTGCAAAGAGGAAACCTTGCTCTATGTGTTGAAGCAGCGGCCTCTCTACACAGGCCCGCCACACCCCCAAATTGAGTCAGAGCTAGAGCTGTCAAATCAAGTGACAAGCAGACTAAGGACATGGATTACTGGAACCATATCCTGTGTTCTGATGAGACCAAGATAAACTTATTTGGTTCAGATGGTGTCAAGCGTGTGTGACAACCAGGTGAGGAGTACAAAGACAAGTGTGTCTTGCCTACAGTCAAGCATGGTGGTGGGAGTGTCATGGTCTGGGGCTGCATAAGTGCTGCCGGCACTGGGGAGCTACAGATCATTTAGGGAACCATGAATGCCAACATGTACTGTGACATACTGAAGAAGAGAATGATCCCCTCTCTATGGAGACTGGACCGCAGGGCAGTATTCCAACATGATAACGACCCCAATCACACCTCCAAGATGAACACCGCCTTGCTAAAGAAGCTGAGGGTAAAGGTCATGGACTGGCCAAGAATGTCTCCAGACCTAAACCCTATTGAGCATCTATGGGGCATCCTTAAATGGAAGGTGGAGGAGCGCAAGGTCTCTAATGTAGTCATGGAGGAGTGGAAGAGGACTCCATTGGCATGTCAGATTTTGACATGTGACTGTGTCTGCGCAGCTGCTGTGTCTGCATCCAGTTCTATAGGCTGCCTGCATGCAGCTCCAAGGTGGAAGAAGAAATCAGCACCAGTCTGAATGAGCCCTTATGTATTGACATAACTACTGAATTGGCACCAACCACAGGCAGCTTAACGTGGTTGTAAACTATTTACAACCACTTTTACCTACAGGTAAGCCTAGATTAAGGCTACTGTAGGTGCTCCAAATATCTCCTAAACCTCCACGGTTTAGGAGATATTTACAATAATGATGGGTGCCGTAGACAACGGTGCAGGCGCACTTTAGAAACGGTGATCGTGCTGTTTCTAAAAGCAGCTCATGCCGTGACTGGCGGCTCCCGCGAGCGCGGGAGTGACGTCATCGCGGCTATGGCCAATCACAACGCCCGAAGCCACGATGCCCAGAGGTAACACCCGGGAATGATGTCAGCTGCCCGAGCTGTGTACGAGGATGGCTGCAGGGGCTTCGATCTGAGGTGAGTATTACATAATGAGCTGGTATGCTATGCATACCAGCTCATTATGCCTTGGTCTTGCAGGTGTTATTTTTATGTATTTATTTTGAAAAGTGGGTTTTCAACGACTTTAACTCTTCAGTATAACACAGAAATTGAATCCAATGCAATTGTACTTCATATTATTGCAGTATATAGCATGTTTTTTTTTCCCCCCAGTCTATTGAAGTTTAAGACAATATGACTTTCCTAAGCAAAGAGCTAACACTGACTGGAGGAATATGGAAGAAACATAGAGGGTCAAGTTAGGCTTGAACTTACTAGCACTAAACAGAAGGGGAGGAAAGAGGGAGATACCAAATCACATAAGTAAACTAATTGTAGAGACCTAAAACCATCACAATATGTCAGCATACTACAGAACAATAGAAACCTGATGCAGTTCAATTAAGCACAGACAAATATATATAAGTGGAAGAAAACAGACCTATTCAAGCAATCTATTTATATGAATGGGTGTACTGATTAATATACCAGTTGTCGACAATGGCAACCTTTGTACTTCCCTAAGGGCAATTTTCCTCCAAAACGTACCGTTATTTTCAAAGGCGTTCTATTTGAACCGGTGTTTACTATCAACTTAGATGTTCCATCTTCCTCAGTAACACCTTGGCCGCTTCCTGGGTTGACCACTACTGGAATTTTATTTGCTGGTGAGCCATCTGGGTTTGTAACCAACACCTAAAAGAGAAGAAAAAATCATTCCTGGTGCATTAACCTTTACCTGAAATGTCTAGAATGGAAAAAGAAGGATGGGAGGTTTCAGGCCAACTTGTGTTCAAATCTGTCATAATTTGGTTTGTTTTGCATTGCTGGTTCTCAAGCCCTTATCTATAGAAGCTCAAGCTATGCCTTCCATATCAAAGCTTGAGGCCCCGTACACACAACCAAGTTTCTAGGCAGAATTCAGCCAGAAACTCGATCGGAGCTGAATTCTGCCGAGAAACCCGGCCGTGTGTACACTTTCGGCCGAGGAAGCCGACGAGTTCCTCGTCGAGCCACATAGAGAACATGTTCTCTATTTCCTCGTTGTTCAACGAGGAAAGTTGGCTCGCCGAGATCCTCGGCGGCTTCACACAGAACTCGACGAGCAAAACGATGAGTTTTGCCCGTCGAGTTCCTCGGACATGTGTACGGGGCCTGAAACACTTCTATGCAAATAATTTTCTAGCAAGCCACTGGTCTTCTGTCTTCACACATTGCTATCCCTGTCAAAATTTAGTATTTCTTATATTGCTGCCCCACAATCCTTTTTCTAAGTAAAGGTAGGTAGAATGGAGTGTGAATGTGAATGTGCTTTGGAAGATGAGTTTTTAATCTTTAATTGAGAGTAGCAACAAGTAATCAAATCAATGTGTTCCTGGTGAACAAAAATTCCCCCTTTTGTTAGTGCTGTTGCTGCATACTAATTGCCAGGGCCGGACTTACCATTTGGCTTGACTGGGCTCAAGCCCATGGGCCCCGCCCAATAGGGGGCCCCCTTTTTTATTGTTTTTTTGTTAGGGGTACGGAGGTCCCCAGGGCCCCGGACGGCTGCCCCCTTTTATTATTTATTTTTTATTAAAAAAAGTTTTATTTATATATATATATATATATATTTATATATATATATATATATATATATATATATATACATATTTATTATTATTATTATTATTAAAGGGCCCAGAGGTCTCCAGGGCCCCCGGATGGCAACCCCCCTTTTTTTATTTTTTTTTATTCTCAATTTCAGGTGGCAGCAACCAGGCCCGGATTGGCCAATCGGGAGAACCGGGATATATCCCGGTGGGCTGGTCGGGTTGCGGGCCGGGGTTGCGGGCCGGTGAACCGTCTGTTAATTTACGGACAGCACGTAAATTTAACCCCCTTTTTGGGGTGTCCGTAAGGTCCATTATGGGCATCGGGTGCAGGGCTCGAGTCCTGCGGGAACGCATGGGAACGACGTCCCTCCACTTATTTTACAGCGGGAACGTCGTTCACTTTGCAGGACTCGAGCAGCTGATCCTCCCGAGCCCGTTCCTGTATGGGTGCAGTTCACCCAGGCGCCACAGGGGGCGCTCAAGCGCCAAAGTACTCCCCTCCCTCCTCCTCCTCCTCTCTATGTCAGTTTCCTGCCCAAGTCTAGAGGACCAAGCCACAGCACATGATGGGGAACGAATGCAATGCTGTTGAATGCCTCTGATGGAGGCTGCAGTGCTGAAGCTGATGGAAGGTAGGAGAAATGTGCCATCTGAGAAGTGAGTATAATTGCTCTTCTAAAGCAGTTAGCTGACAACCCTTACACTAAGCTAGCACTCTGAGTGTACCTACTAATACTGTATAATTACTTCAGATGTAATTTCTGGCACTCCACTATTTACAGTATCTATTAGTTCTGTGATTTCCCAATAGAAGAGCCCTCTCTCTGTATGTGTTTGGAGATATGATTATTCTGGTTTTCTCTCTGCATCTTTGTCTGCACTGTGGGGGGTGAGGTGGTGGTCTGTGCTAATGGATGGGGGGTGGTTTGTGGGGGTTCTTCTGTGCTAATGGAGGGGGGGGGGGGTTTGTGGGCAGTGGCGTATCCAGGGTATGGCACCTATGGGGGCCATATAAAGGGGGCGCTCCTGAGTAGCTGTGCAGCAAGGCTTTCCCTGCATAATTGTGGCTGAATAGGACCTGCAGCAGTGTGAACATCCAGGGATTGGAGAGCAAGCCGGCTGGATGTGCAGTGCACTGTGCAGCTTCAATTAAAGACTTCACCTGTCCGATCCAAATTGTGATGTCGGGTATGGGCGGGACTGCTACTCAGACCCACCCCCTCTGTCAAACAACCAGTGTAATGAAAGAGCCGGCTCACGTGCACTCCTTATCACATCCCATAACACTTCCCCAGTCCTCTCTTACACAGAGCACAGCGACCCCTCCCCTCTAGCAAGTTGTATCTAAGCCCCGCCCTCCCCTACGTTCTTTCTGGCATAGGCATCAGGTGAATGTGAGGTGAGAGGAGGATCCCTCAGAGGAGGGACTACAGGTCCCAGCATGTCAGCTGCTTTCTGACAAGGTTTGTGTGTCTGCAGCCCTGATGTTAGTGATGGCACAATAACAATGTACAGTGCTGAGGAGATCACTTCCTGTGTACTACATGCTGTGCTGGTGGGGGAATGATGTGTCAGGCTGGTTTCCCCCTCAGCTCTCTGTATGCATTAGTGGGATCTCTCATTGCAGATATTCTATCTCTCTGAAGATCTGTCCAGTGTGTGGGCTCCAGGGCCCCCTACAGGAGATCTGAGGGGATCAGGCACCTAGGGATATGTCGGTAAAGAGAACCTGTCATTGTCCAGATCAAAGTAAAAAGGTAAGTACTACAGCTGAGCGCTTCCATTGTTGACACCATCCCTGCACTCTGCTGCCGTCTGTCTGTCTGTAAGGCACTTGGTGAATGCTTTGCGCCAAGGCCCCGCCCACCATCCCTGGTGTGGGGAGACATTAAAGCTGACATTTAACTGAATTGGGTGCACACTATTATTTTTTCTTATTCAACCAGCAGGCTGGATGTTCACACTGCTGCAGGTCCTATTCAGCCAGAAGTTGACATGCATTGCTGGCTGGGACAAAGATATAAAGAGTCAGGATCAGTTAAATGTTCCCCTCCCCAGGTTTTTTTTCAGCCTTGTGTAGCCCTGCACTCACAGATCACCACTTTCACTTACTGTCCGGGTTCACACAGGTGCGATGCGGGAACCCTGCGAATCCACTGCGGGTTCCCACATCACACCCAACTCGCATGGCAGTTCACACTGCCATATATGAGCTGCTGGGGAGTGTCAATACAATGTTAATGACACCCCCATTTCAGATCGCATATCGCACTGCGAACTGTCAGTTCGGACATGAATCGTATCGCATAGGTGTGAACACTCATGCAATGCTGATTCTGGTGCGGACCAAAAAAAAAAAAAAAGGTGCTGTGTGAGTTTAGTCCGAATGTGATTGCAATTTCAGCCATGTTATCTGTAGGAGGCACAGGCCACAGGAGTACATTACTGGGGGTGAAGCCAGAGGAGGATAGTACACTGATTTGTGGGGGATGGTCTGTACCAATGGAGGGGGGTGTCTGTACTAATGGGGGGGGGAGGTTTGTGGGGGGGTCTGTCTTAATGGAGGGGGGTGGCTTGTCCTGGGGGGTCTGTACTAATGGAGGGGGCTCGGGTGGGGTCTGTACTGAGGGAGGTGGAGGGAGGGGCACCAACCCTAATGAATGAATGACTGAATCACCTCTGGGCGCTTTTTCCAGCCAGTGTCTGCTTGGCTGGTGTGGTCATTTTACCCCGTAGGATCGTGACACGCTTGGGACACACAGTCATACACACAGATATACATATATACTGCCCACTATGTTTCTTCCCCCGCCTTCATATCGGATCTTGGGTGGGAGTTCCCACACTTATTTCCCCAGGACTTGACCCCTGATCGGGTGCCCGTAAAAAAGATGGCCGCGGCGAGCCGACAATGCAACTGCGCATGCGTCGGGCGAGGCCTCCGCTCCAATGAATATTACTGGTGGAGCTGAACCAATCAGCACACTGTCGGAGTCCCGTTGTATCTGCATGGAAGATCTGTATGGGTCTCAGGTGTGTTAGGTAAGATCTAAGGGTGCCCATACATACCTAGATTATTATAAGGTTCAGCAACTATTTTTGGAACAATGGAGGCAACCAACAGCTGGTTGATTGTGAAGACAGAAATACTCATGTCTATGGTAATCGTTGTCCGACCTGCTGCAGAATCATTCCCTGCAGATCTACCATCAGTGCAGTGATCGTGCGAGGGGGTTGCATGTGTGTGTGTGCAGTGATCGGGGACATCCAACAATCACATCAAACTATATTTCTCCATTCTACATACGTTTGATTATTGCGATGATCAGTAAAGATAACACGATTACTAATTATAAAACTGGGGTAATGCACCTATAGATCTATGACTAGGTGCATCTATACAAGTTCTGGATGTGTCATCATCATACAATGTGATAAATGACTATCTATTATACATCTGTAAGCCCTTTCTCTGCATGTCATCACTATGTCCGTCTGTCATTGGCAAGTATTGGATAAGGTTTCTATCCCTTTAAATCTCTGTGTAAATAATTGTGTATATGATGTATCCTTATATATGCTGTATACTTGTATATAATTGTATCATCTGTGTTTATGTAACCTTACATATGTCTGCAAAGTCTATGGCCAGGCAGTAACTTTCCTCTGAGCATACCTACGATTAAGTGGCGTAGTTCAGCCACGCAACGCGTCAGGTGTTTGGAGAAGTGCCGTCGGTGACGTTATTTCCGCTCGCGGCCGAGAGCGGAGATTAGCTGTCTGTCATTTCATTTGTCTGTGAACCGTTTGCTGTTGCTGCTGGTGTTCAAAGATTTTAACTGTAAGTGATACTATGTGTTATTAAATGTTATTCCTACCTACTACACTATGGAGTTTTGCTTTATGCTTTATTGAGAGCGGCTGGGACCTTATGTGATGAAAATTACCTGGGACCTTATGTGATGAAAATTACCTGGGCTGCCCTGGATCCAGAGCTATCCCCTGCTGACCTTCATATTACCTAAAGGCTCTAATTAGCCTTTCATGAGGTGAGAGGCTAGTATTTACCTTCTGATTCTGCACTACTACACGGAATGGATCGTGCATTGGATTGCAGCATCATCCTCTAACCTAGCACTATTGCACTTTTTGGGAATTTTTGCATCAAGCACTTTATTATTTATTCCACGTTCACTGTGATACAATTATCCTGTTTTTTTTTTGGGACACTTTGATTACTGGAACATTATTTATTTATTTGGCACATTTAATTAGTGCACCTAACTGGAACATTATTTATTTATTATATATTTATATTTTTTAGGCACAGACTTTATAGTGCACATACTGTCATTTGGGTTCACCATTTTACTATGTTTATTTGTGGTTGCATGGATTCACTCTTACAAATGCAATTATCCACATTTTGCTTCATCATATATGATTGTGTATGAACTCAAGACTTTGAGTCATAAATATTGTTTGGATCTCATTATCTTCACACATTCCCTCCTTCACATCATAGTCATTGATGTGAGAGGAGTTTATAGAGGAATTTGGAGTGGAACACATTTTTTTGGACATTATCACACGTTGCTGTGCGTTTTTTTGCCTATTATTATAGTATTATAGTGCACGTACTGTCATTTGGGTTCACCCTTTTTACTAGGTTTATTTGTGGTTACATGGATTCACTCTTACAAATGCAATTATCCACATTTTGCTTCATCATATATGATTGTGTATGAACTCTAGACATTGAGTCATAAATATTGTTTGGATCTCATTATCTTCACACATTCCCTCCTTCACATAATAGTGTGAAGGAGGGAACGGAAGATCAGTCAGTGAAAGCAGGAACACAGAAACACAGGTCAGAGGAAATCTGAAGAACATAGCAATTATCACACACTGGGGTTTCATTTAAATAGGCAACTAAGCACATGGAAGTGTGCGCCAATGTGAGATACACCTATGTGTCAGTGCACTCTGGATATTAGACCAAGCTCGTCTGTGTGCTAGTAAATGTCTACAAGCACCCAGATAGCAAACAATTGTGTTGCAAGTTTGAAAATGACTTGCTAAGCTATTGCTAGACTTGCCAGGCTTCACAAGTTTGTTGCACAATTGCAGCAAGTCCGCATTGCATGACTCCAGATCAACTTTCTTTACAAATATTCTGCAAGTCTGCTGCAAGTTCTGGTTCAGTTATGTTGTGCAATAGTCATCCCACCACAGGGGTCACTGTGACTTTCAGAGCTCTTGCTGTAGACTCACCACTGCAATTTTGCTCTTGCTAGAAACCTGCTACGCAAATTTGCTACAGATTGCAAAAGTGTCAACTAGAACTTGTGCTTCAAGTGCTCTAAACATGTACAACTTGCCAGGAAAAAATGTGCAGCAAGTCAACAAGACTTACAATTCAACACTGCCAAAACTTTGTGTCAGGTTATCTTTGCTATCTGGCCATTAGCTGCATGGTAATTAGCATTAGCTGCACAAGAATGAACATTAGCTGTAAATTAGCATTAGTATTGGTCCTCTGACACGAATAATAAATGGAGAAAGATCCCAAACTGGTGTGTCTGTTATTCAAATATCACACGGATGGAGGTCAGTTGTGTTTATACTATGCTACCTCTGTATGCAGCAACAGCCCTGAGGAAGGGGGAGTCTTTGTTCCTGCAAAACGCGCTGGCTTGATCCTATTTGTTCTTACTCTCAATAAACAAATACAAACTCGCCTTCCAACTCATACTTACTGGATATTGGAAACTCCTTTCCACCTACTCTCACAAGTACATGCGGAAACTACCTTAAGGCGGTACCCAGAGGTAGCAGCTCAAGCCCCAAAAAATGGCCCATAACCGCCTTCTTTTTAAAGTGGTAGTAATCCCTGCAATTGTATTTTTACTTTGTTTTGTCACCTGTAAGGCAAAAGGCATAATTAGCTAGTATGCACCATATACTAGCTCATTATGAAATTCTTACCTTAGAATGAGGCGTCAGTAACTTACCTGGTCCGCGCCGAGGTAGCTGACATGTTGCCTCTGTGTGTCTTCCTGGTATCGCAGCTCCAACGCTGTGAGTGGCTAAAGCCGCAATGTCGTCACTCCCGGGGAAAAATCTTCCGGGGCTGAAGTGGTTAAAGAGGAAGTAAACTTCAATTTTTTGATTTTACATATAGGTAAGCCTATTATAAGGCTTACCTATAGATAGTGTAAATATCTCCTAAACTAGCACCGTTTAGGAGATATTTAGTTTACATGCAGCCAGTGACATCACTGGCGCATGCGCTCTGAAGGAACAGCTGCCCGTGCCGTTTCTTCAAAGCCCTGTGCCGTGAACAGTGGCTCCTACGCCCATGCACAGCAGTGACGTCACCTGGCCAGTCACAGAGACGGTGCTCACGAACCCGCAAACAAGATCGGTGAAGATGGGTGCCCCTGTAGCTCTGACTTCTCGGCGCTGAAAAAGCTTTCAGACAAGTTAAACATGTTTTAACTTAAACAAGTTAAACATATTGTGCTAGTATGCGATGCATACTAGCACATTATGCCTTTACCTTGCAGGTCAAAAAATAAAATAAAAAAATTGTCCAGCGGTTCACAATGTACACTTTTGCTGTGAGAATAGACCCTAAAATGAATGAAAATGATACAAAAGTATAAAAAAAAATGCATGCAGTGCACTCCATTGGTGGGGTCTACCCATTCTGGAGTTGGGCATTATAAATGGGATCTGAAGGACCAAATGACTAGCTCCTGTCCCCCCCATGACTAGCTCCTGGAAAGTTAGGAAACTCCTTTGCTTTGGCCTGGATTTGCAAAGAAGAGGTTCAACTTGAAGTGATATTAAATAAAAATCCATATTCTCCCAAAATAATCTATATACATCCACTGCCTAATGGCCCTGAGCCCAGGTTCACACTGGGCTGCGGGAGTGAAGCCGTGCAAGTTCAGCTGACCTCGCACAATTTCACTCCTGCTGGCAGTCCCGATTTCGGCCGCGATTTCAGAGACATCAGAGACATTTCTGCACAGATGTCAATGTAAATCGCGGAACAGGAACTACTTTTTGAAGTCGTTGCAGCGCCGCAGATGCAGCGTCGCACCCATTAGGACGGTGCCATTGCCGACAATTGCCGGAAAATGCCGCCGATTTGGGGCTGGGTAGAAAGCCACACAGAAGATCTCTGGTTGGGATCTTCCCTTTCGGTAAGAGGCAGTTTGTTTGGAAGGTGGAGGATTTCCTTTCTATCTTTTCACTGTTCTGTGGTTCCCTTTGGTTTGATGTGACCATTTTATTTGAAGGAGAGCAGTGCATTTTCAGCCGTCAAACTACCATCTGATGCGTCCTTTGTTAGAAAATAAGACATTGATTTTTTAAAAAAAATGTCATCTTTTTATTACCTTGACTCATTGAAATGTATTACGAATAGGACAACCTATTCGTTTTAAGTGATTTCAATCCAACAATAGCACAATGTTCATAATTACTCATGCTAGTTGATTCTATGTTTGAACTATCACGTTATTTGCGCAGCTTATGTCTGTCACTGCCCATGGACCTCTGCTACATTTAGGTAAGCAAACAAATATGGTGAATCTATTTGTTTCATAAAATGAGTATATGTTGATGTTATATACATACCATGAAATGGAAGGGCATTCCAGGTTTGAAGTATTTGGATGTCCTGGTTAGGAGGATTTTATATGCAGATGTAACAATATAAATGTTGTCCAGTTCAGCTTCCACCCAGTCACTTCCTGAAATATACACATTCAGATAAGTAGCACCAGTCTGTTGCCATAATTATGCTTGTCTTATTTTTTTCTCATTGGTGTAAAAAAGGTCTGTGTGACTAAAAGTAATATTTATCAGTGGGGTATCCCCCATGGGTGTAATGTGTAAGGTGCACAGGGGCCCCAATGGGGGTAGGCCACTGAGCCCTTACACAATGTACAACAATTGAAATGATGTTCAGTTCTGTGTCTTTGCTGCAATTGTGGTTGTCACTCCCAAAGATCCATCACTTACTTCTGACCCCAGAACTCTGCATCGCTTACTTCTGACCTCAGAACTCTGCATCGCTTACTTCTGACCCCAGAACTCTGCATCGCTTACTTCTGACCCCAGAACTCTGCATCGCTTACTTCTGACCCCAGAACTCTGCATCGCTTACTTCTGACCCCAGAACTCTGCATCACTTACTTCTGACCCCAGAACTCTGCATCACTTACTTCTGACCCCAGAACTCTGCATCGCTTACTTCTGACCCCAGAACTCTGCATCACTTACTTCTGACCCCAGAACTCTGCATCGCTTACTTCTGACCCCAGAACTCTGCATCACTTACTTCTGACCCCAGAACTCTGCATCGCTTACTTCTGACCCCAGAACTCTGCATCGCTTACTTCTGACCCCAGAACTCTGCATCGCTTACTTCTGACCCCAGAACTCTGCATCGCTTACTTCTGACCCCAGAACTCTGCATCGCTTACTTCTGACCCCAGAACTCTGCATCGCTTACTTCTGACCCCAGAACTCTGCATCGCTTACTTCTGACCCCAGAACTCTGCATCGCTTACTTCTGACCCCAGAACTCTGCATCGCTTACTTCTGACCCCAGTACTCTGCATCACTTACTTCTGACCCCAGAACTCTGCATCACTTACTTCTGACCCCAGAACTCTGCATCACTTACTTCTGACCCCAGAACTCTGCATCGCTTACTTCTGACCCCAGTACTCTGCATCACTTACTTCTGACCCCAGAACTCTGCATCACTTACTTCTGACCCCAGAACTCTGCATCACTTACTTCTGACCCCAGAACTCTGCATCGCTTACTTCTGACCCCAGTACTCTGCATCACTTACTTCTGACCCCAGAACTCTGCATCACTTACTTCTGACCCCAGAACTCTGCATCACTTACTTCTGACCCCAGAACTCTGCATCGCTTACTTCTGACCCCAGAACTCTGCATCGCTTACTTCTGACCCCAGAACTCTGCATCGCTTACTTCTGACCCCAGAACTCTGCATCGCTTACTTCTAACCCCAGAACTCTGCATCGCTTACTTCTGACCCCAGAACTCTGCATCGCTTACTTCTGACCCCAGAACTCTACATCACTTACTTCTGACCCCAGAACTCTGCATCACTTACTTCTGACCCCAGAACTCTGCATCACTTACTTCTGACCCCAGAACTCTGCATCGCTTACTTCTGACCCCAGAACTCTGCATTGCTTACTTCTTACCCCAGAACTCTGCATCGCTTACTTCTGACCCCAGAACTCTGCATCGCTTACTTCTTACCCCAGAACTCTGCATCGCTTACTTCTTACCCCAGAACTCTACATCGCTTACTTCTGACCCCTGAACTCTGCATCGCTTACTTCTGACCCCAGAACTCTGCATCGCTTACTTCTGACCCCAGTACTCTGCATCACTTACTTCTGACCCCAGAACTCTGCATCGCTTACTTCTGACCCCAGAACTCTGCATCACTTACTTCTGACCCCAGAACTCTGCATCGCTTACTTCTGACCCCAGAACTCTGCATCGCTTACTTCTGACCCCAGAACTCTGCATCGCTTACTTCTGACCCTAGTACTCTGCATCACTTACTTCTGACCCCAGAACTCTGCATCACTTACTTCTGACCCCAGAACTCTGCATCACTTACTTCTGACCCCAGAACTCTGCATCGCTTACTTCTGACCCCAGAACTCTGCATCGCTTACTTCTGACCCCAGAACTCTGCATCACTTACTTCTGACCCCAGAACTCTACATCACTTACTTCTGACCCCAGAACTCTGCATCACTTACTTCTGACCCCAGAACTCTGCATCACTTACTTCTGACCCCAGAACTCTGCATCGCTTACTTCTGACCCCAGAACTCTGCATCGCTTACTTCTTACCCCAGAACTCTGCATCGCTTACTTCTTACCCCAGAACTCTGCATCGCTTACTTCTGACCCCAGAACTCTGCATCACTTACTTCTGACCCCAGAACTCTGCATCGCTTACTTCTGACCCCAGAACTCTGCATCGCTTACTTCTTACCCCAGAACTCTGCATCGCTTACTTCTGACCCCAGAACTCTGCATCGCTTACTTCTGACCCCAGAACTCTGCATCGCTTACTTCTGACCCCAGAACTCTGCATCGCTTACTTCTGACCCCAGAACTCTGCATCGCTTACTTCTGACCCCAGAACTCTGCATCACTTACTTCTGACCCCAGAACTCTGCATCGCTTACTTCTGACCCCAGTACTCTGCATCACTTACTTCTGACCCCAGAACTCTGCATCACTTACTTCTGACCCCAGAACTCTGCATCACTTACTTCTGACCCCAGAACTCTGCATCGCTTACTTCTGACCCCAGTACTCTGCATCACTTACTTCTGACCCCAGAACTCTGCATCACTTACTTCTGACCCCAGAACTCTGCATCACTTACTTCTGACCCCAGAACTCTGCATCGCTTACTTCTGACCCCAGAACTCTGCATCGCTTACTTCTGACCCCAGAACTCTGCATCGCTTACTTCTAACCCCAGAACTCTGCACTGCTTACTTCTGACCCCAGAACTCTGCATCGCTTACTTCTGACCCCAGAACTCTACATCACTTACTTCTGACCCCAGAACTCTGCATCACTTACTTCTGACCCCAGAACTCTGCATCGCTTACTTCTGACCCCAGTACTCTGCATCACTTACTTCTGACCCCAGAACTCTGCATCGCTTACTTCTGACCCCAGAACTCTGCATCGCTTACTTCTGACCCCAGAACTCTACATCACTTACTTCTGACCCCAGAACTCTGCATCACTTACTTCTGACCCCAGAACTCTGCATCACTTACTTCTGACCCCAGAACTCTGCATCGCTTACTTCTGACCCCAGAACTCTGCATCGCTTACTTCTGACCCCAGAACTCTGCATCGCTTACTTCTGACCCCAGAACTCTGCATCGCTTACTTCTGACCCCAGAACTCTGCATCGCTTACTTCTGACCCCAGAACTCTACATCACTTACTTCTGACCCCAGAACTCTGCATCACTTACTTCTGACCCCAGAACTCTGCATCACTTACTTCTGACCCCAGAACTCTACATCGCTTACTTCTGACCCCAGAACTCTACATCACTTACTTCTGACCCCAGAACTCTGCATCACTTACTTCTGACCCCAGAACTCTGCATCACTTACTTCTGACCCCAGAACTCTGCATCGCTTACTTCTGACCCCAGTACTCTGCATCACTTACTTCTGACCCCAGAACTCTGCATCGCTTACTTCTGACCCCAGAACTCTGCATCTCTTACTTCTGACCCCAGAACTCTGCATCACTTACTTCTGACCCCAGAACTCTGCATCACTTACTTCTGACCCCAGAACTCTGCATCGCTTACTTCTGACCCCAGAACTCTGCATCGCTTACTTCTGACCCCAGAACTCTGCATCACTTACTTCTGACCCCAGAACTCTGCATCGCTTACTTCTGACCCCAGAACTCTGCATCGCTTACTTCTGACCCCAGAACTCTGCATCGCTTACTTCTGACCCCAGAACTCTGCATCGCTTACTTCTGACCCCAGAACTCTGCATCGCTTACTTCTGACCCCAGTACTCTGCATCGCTTACTTCTGACCCCAGAACTCTGCATCGCTTACTGTAAACATTCTGTAGCCTTCTGTGTATGTCGGACAGCCTGCACCCATCTTTCATGAAGAACTCAATGACAGCACATTGGCTTTTGGTAAAGCCCTGAACACGCAATCAGTTTGTCAGATGAAAACAGACCAATGGACTGTTTTCATCGGTCAAACCGATCGTGTGTTGGCCCCATCAGTTTGTTTTCCATTGGTGAAAAAAAATATATAACAAAAAAAGGATATACCCACTGGATGGGACTTTATAAGTCAATAACAGTAAAGTATCAAAAAGTTTTTATTTGGACAAGGTATGCATGTTGGCACTTGGTACAAACGCACTGTGTGCACCTAAGTGTATAAAAACAACAAAGTGCAAATGAACAGTAAAAAGACACCAAAGACAATGTGTGTGCCAATGAAGGCAGAAAATTAACAGAACAATAAACAAACAAAACATAAAAGCACTCTCCAAAGGGCGAAGTGAAGTAGCCCGACGCGTTTCTGGTATTATTCAAAACCCTCATCAGGGGCCACAGGAGCAGACCGGTGCAGGAAACAGTTCACTGGTGAACTGGGAGTGGATCTCACCCAAGGTCGTTCAGGCTTATTCCAAAATGGTGTATCGGGGGAGGATGAAACTAAAACGTCCAACCACCCCTAGCTGCCCAAGCAATGGAAATTAAGAGGGCCCAGGACCTGCTGGTAATTGTCCAGCTACGTAGTGTCCTGCCCAGCTTTCCAAAACTTTCTCTGAGGCGGTACCCCTCGTTGCTCTCAATAGACCGGGAAGATCTGGAAGCCTGTAGTGGCATTGTCCCAGTGTAGATTGGTGCCTGGCCCATTGGTGAAAAAAAAATTGAACATGTTTTAAATATTTCCTATGGATAAAAAAACTATAGAAAAAAAAACATCGTCTGTGGGGAAATCCATCGGTCAAAAATCCATGCATGCTCAGAATCAAGTCGACGCATGCTCGGAAGCATTGAACTTAATTTTTCTCAGCACGTCGTAGTGTTTTACGTCACCGCGTTTGGCCATGGTCGGAATTTTGACCGACGGTGTGTAGGCAAGACTGATGAAAGTCAGCTTCATCCGATACCTGACGAAAAATCCATCGGATTAGATTCCATCAGATATCCGATCGTGTCTACAGGGCTGAGAAGTTCCTCTACCAACATGTGAAACAACCTCTGTAAGTTAATAAAAAATGTTATGCGCACTTTTGCATTACTTTTGGTATCGCCCTCATATATTAAGATGGATGGGCTACATAATATTGTCATTTTTTGGTTAAGATAAGCTTTTAGCGTTCATTTGCCTAACCTGCTTCAGTGATGACGGTGGCTGACACGTGCAGTCTGTACTCTAAAATGTCTTCTGTTTTTTTGAGGATCTTCAGAAGGTCCGCTCTCTTCACGGTAGCTCTGCCCTTTCCATCATCAATCTAAATAACATTTAGAGGAGATCCATGTTAACAGTAAGGGAGAAGATGGCACAGAAAATTATATACTTTTTAAATATACGGTTTTTCTCATTTACATAAAAAATAGACTGGGCAAATTTCAAGGATGAAGATGTCAAAAATGGGAAGTAAAGGTTCTTTTTTTCTGCTGAGGAAATGACAACCAATTTTGGACCTATGAGGGCTAAACTATTAAGATGCCACCTCCACAGCTCTGAATAATAAAATTTAAGACTTTCGAAAATTAAAATCACTTTCCTTACTGAAACTAAAACCAGAATCATCCATAAGCTATAAGATGTACAAAAGATAAAAATGTACAGTTCGATTTCATGTCATTACCACAATCCTACTCAGGGAATCTGCCACAGTTTTTCTTTCATCGCCTTTCTTCAGTGAAAATAACACAAAGGCATTGCCAGAAACTGTTTTTCCATATGTATAGCTGAATATAAAAAAAGATTAGTGTTAAAAAAAAATTTTTTTTTTTTTTTCTGTAAATAAAATTTTAAATATTGAAGCATTTGAGGGTCTATTTTGGGCACAAAAAAAGGTCCAAGGTATAATGTATAAACAGCGGGTAAAATAAGTATTGAACCCAACACCATTTTTCTAGCTAAATATATTTCTAAAGGTGCTATTGAAATGAAATGTTCACCACATGCCGATAACAACCCATGCAATCCATACATTACATACAAATAGGTAGATTCATGTAGATTGGCCTAACTTTAGGGCGGCCTAGCCTAGCCTTTTTAGGCTACACCGCCGTAAATTAGTTAGGCTAGTAGTGATTCTCAAACCACTTACCTGCTAATCTACGGCGGTGTAGCCTAAAACGAGCGGGCGTAAGGGCGTCTAATTCAAATGACTTGGAGGGGGGCGTGTTGTATGAAAATGAGGCTTGACCTCACGTTTTTTGACGTTTGTTGACACTGCGCATGCGCCGGGCGACTACATTTCCCAGTGCGCATTGCGGCTAAGTAGGCCGTACGGGCCTATTGATTTAGACGCGGACGTAAACGACGTAACTCCCGATTCGCGGACGACTTACGCAAAACAACGTAAAAAAATCGAACCTCGCGGCGGGAACGGCGGCCATACTTTAACCACTTGAGATCCGCGCTATAGACGAAATACGTCCGCAGCGCGGCTCTCAAGTGCCAAGTGGCCGTTTAAAAACGGCCTTTATGTGCATTACCCGCGCGCGGCCACTGGGTGGCGCGCGGCGGGTAAAAACTGTCCCGACGCATCGCCGAAGACCCGATGCGTGTACCTGGCGGCCGCGATGTCCGCCGGGTACACGCGATCGTCGGTGACACAGCCGGTAACAGCAGGGACGTGGAGCTCTGTGTGTAAACACAGAGCTCCACGTGCTGTCAGAGGAGAGGAGACCGATCTGTGTCTCTTGTACATAGAGACACAGCATCGGTCCCCTCCCCCAGTCACCCCCCCCCCCCACACAGTTATAACACACCCAGGCTACACATTTAACCCCTTCCTCACCCCCTAGTGTTAACCCCTTCACTGCCAGTCACATTTATACAGTAATTCGTGCATTTTTTATAGCACTGATCGCCGTATAAATGTGAATGGCGCCAAATTTGTGTCAAAAGTGTCCGATACGTCCGCCGCAATATCCCAGTCCCAATAAAAATCGCAGATCGCCGCCATTACTAGTAAAAAAAAAATAATAAAAAAAATCATAATTCTGTTCCCCATTTTGTAGGCGCTATAACTTTTGCGCAAACCAGTCGCTTATTGCGATTTTTTTTTTTTTTTTACAAAAATACGTCGAAAAATACGTATCGGCCTTAACTGAGAAAAAAAAATAGTTTTTTAAAAAAAAATTGGGATATTTATTATAGCAAAAAGTAAAAAAAATATATATTTTTTTTAAATTGTTGCTCTTTTTTTGTTTATAGCGCAAAAAATAAAAACCGCAGAGGTGATCAAATACCACCAAAAGAAAGCTCTATTTGTGGGGGAAAAAGGACGCCAATTTTGTTTGGGAGCCACGTCGCACGACGGCGCAATTGTCAGTTAAAGCGACGCAGTGCCGGACGCTGAGATTTCGCCTGGGAACGAAGGGGGTTTATGTGCCCAGTAAGCAAGTGGTTAACATTGTTATTCCACCTCATAGGTGGAATAACTTTAGGCCGCCTAAGGCCTTACTGAAACAACGTTAATCGACTGCGGCGGGCTCGCGTTCGTTCGGGAATCGTCGTAAATGCTCATTTACAAAATCTACGCCGGCCGCAATGGAAGCGCCACCTAGCGGTAAGCCAAAACATTGCAATCTAAGATAGGACGGCGAAAGCCGTCCTATCTTAGATATATGTTTAAGTGTATCTTTGTTAGAGAATACACTTAAACATAGGTCGGTTTAGATTCAGAGTTAGGTCGGCCTATCTGTAGATAAGCCGGCCTAACTCTTTGTGAATCTACCTAAAAAACACCAGGACAAAGAAGTTCAGAAATGAAGTTATTTGTAATAAACTGGAATGACACAGGGAAAGCCTTCGGGCTTTCACACTGAAGACTGCAGGGCACGATTTTTTCAGGCGGTATAGCATCGCTATTTTTAGTGCTAAACCGCCTGAAAAATGTGTCAGTGTGAAAGGGGCCTCATAGATTTATTTAATACTTTGTACAAAATCCTTTGTTGGTAATGACAGCTTGAAGACGCCTGTATGGAGAAACTAGTCGCATGTATTGCTCGGGTGTGATTTGACCCATTTCTTCCACACAAACAGTCTTCAAATCTTGAAGGTTCCGTGAGCCTCTTCTATGAACTCTGATTTAGTTCTTTCCATTGATTTTCTATTGGTTTCAAGTCAGGTGATTGGCTGGGCCATTCTAGCAGCTTTATTTTCTTTCCAATTGAGAAATTTCTTGGCTTTGTATTTGGGATCATTCTCTTGGTGAAATGTCCTCCCTCATTTCATCTTCATCATCCTGGTAGATGGCAGCAGATTTTTAGCAATAATGTATTGGTACATTTTTCCATTCACCCTTTCTTCCACGATACAAAGTTTGCCAGAACTGTATGCTGAAATACAGCCCCATGCCACCATGTTCCCACCTTCAAACTTCACTGTTGGTATGAAGGGTGTTTTTGGGGTGATGTGCAATTTGACCTCCAAACATGGTGTGTATTATGGCATTCATTACCGACCAGTTTTATTCTCCCAGTATTTCACAGGCTTGTCTAAATGTTGTGCAGCCAACTTTAAACAAGCTTCAACATGCTTTTCCTTCAGCAATGGAGTCTTGCGTGGTCAGCGTACATACAGGTCATGGTGGATGAGTGCTTTACTTATTGTTTTCTTTGAAACAGTTGTATTTGCTAATTCCAGGTCTTTCTGAAGCTCTCCCCAAGTGGTCCTCGGCAAGTGGCCCGGTCTTTCCCGGTCTTTACCAGTGACGTACGAGGGTGTGTCAGAGGGGGCGGGGTCACGTGACGGGTGGCCGCTTCCCCTATATAAGAAATGTCACAGCTCCAGCGCTTCATTCCGCTGGGCTGTGTCCAGCGGAGAGAGGAGCTCGCCTGCTGCGCTCTGGACGGATGGATCTTCTCATCGCTGGACCGGACCGCTAATCACCCATCGCTGGAGAGATCATCCGTCGCTGGATAGAAGACAACGTAAGAGCGGGGGGGCCGGGCCGAGAGTGGATTCACATCGCTGGATTTTTTTTTATTAATAAAGGATTTTTTTCTACGGTGTCTGTGTGTTTTTTTTTAACTATTTACACTTCCTTCGTGAAATGGTAGAGGTACAGTGTACCCCATTACCAATTCACATAGGGGGGGGCAGGATTTGGGGATCCCCTTTGTTAAAGGGGTCTTCCAGATTCTGATAAGCCCCCCGCCCGCAGACCCCCACAACCACCGGGCAAGGGTTGTGGGGATGAGGCCCTTGTCCCCATCAACATGGGGACATCCTCCCCATGTTGAGGGCATGTGGCCTGGTGCGGTTCAGGAGAGGGGGGCCACACTCTGCCCCCCCCTCTTTTCTGCGGCCGGCCAGGTTAACGTGCTCGGATAAGGGTCTGGTGTGGATTTTTGGGGGAACTCCACGCCATTTTTTTTTTTTTTGGGGTGGGGTTCCCCTTAAAAATCCACACCAGACCTGAAGGGTCTGGTATGGATATTTGGGGGGAACCCCACGTCATTTTTTCAATTGACTGCGGGGTTCCCCTTAATATCCATATCAGACCTGAAGGGCCTGTTAATGGAATTTGGGGGAACCCCAGCTTTTTTATTTTTATTTTTTTATGAATGAATCATCTCTGTAATTGCCAGAGCCGACAATTCATTAGAGCCGCAAAGCCGGTTTAAATGCCTTTTTTTCTTTCAGAAAATGACACTTTGTGCAGGGACATTCTTATGTACGGGAAACATGCGCTTTTTCACATGCTGACGTTACACCCCCCCTAGGTTCGAAATTTAAAGTAATATTACACTTTTATGTTTCACTATTAGCATTATTAAATTCACTGCTCCTGAAAAAAACGGCCGTTTTTAAAACTTTTTTTGCATTGATAACATGTTTTCCTGGGACAGGACCCAGGTCCCCAAACACTTTTTAGGACAATAACTTGCATATTAGCCTTTAAAATTAACACTTTAGATTTCAAATGTTCGAGTCTCATAGACTTTAACGGGGTTCTAAAGTTCACACGAACATTTGGTGTGTTTGCAAGTTCTGATGTGAACCAAACAGGGGGGTGTTCGGCTCATCCTTAACGCCCACTAACACACAGCTCCTTTCTCTATCTGCAACGTAGAGAGCGTCCTGACTCTCCTGTAGTCCAAGGGAAGGGGCGAGCACAACTCTCCACACCAGGGAGAAAGCCTTGCATTACTGTGTGTAGTTACAGACAGAAGAACAGTAAGTGAGGATTTCTCAGAAGAAATAAGGACATTTAAAAGCAAAATGGAAGGATGAGGTAAGTGAAGGAGGACTGCACTAAGGTAAAGGAAGCTATTTAGGAGAAAAAAATATACTTTTACAACCCCTTTAAAAGCCACATTCATTTTACCATACTCATTGACTCCCATTAATTCTGTGAAAATTGTAAAATTGTATTTAAAAATTCCTGATTTTAACTGAAAACAAATATTTCTCAATTTTACTCACCCCTCCTAATTACTAAAACACACTCACTACCTGGATTGATACCAATAATTAAATGTAGAGGAAAGATTCTTTTGAACTAGAATTTTTTTGAACCAGCACCTTTACATACCCGATCCTCTGCTCCCCCAGTAGGCAGTGCTCCCCTCATGCTTTGGAGGGACCTAAGACTGCTGGAGCATGGGGAAGAAGATGCTGCATTGAGAACGTCATTTGAGACGAAACGCGTCTGGGAAGGACAGGCAGTATCGTCACCACGTTTTGAGGAGGAAGGGCTCCGTTTAAACTTGCCGGCCGGCTTGTTCTGTTTTTAAACTGTACGCTGCTAAGCTGTTTTTACTTTGATGCTGTGTAAGTACCTTTCAATCGTACTTCATTAAAAAAAAAAAAATTATAAATTGAATTACGCTATGGTGCACCCCTCTTTTGTTTTGTTTTTAACCTTGCATATGGGAGAGTGTCATCCGGTGTATTCCTGAGTGCTGTTTCCTCCGCTGTGATCTAATATCTGCTGGACCTAAAAGGCCGCGGCTGGGTTATAGCCACATGCACATTTGGCTTCCCTCTGGTAAGCCAGCCACTTTTTATTGGTGAAGGGATCACTTCAGACAATGTATTTCCTCACTTAGTTGGTGGTCGTTTAAAGATTAATTAATCAGTGTGTCTGCCTGGATTCGCTTTTAACCACGATTTTTTATGTGATTTCATTTATTGTGGACTATTTTTTCCTTACGGACTGTTTTTTATCATTATAGGGATTACCCCTTATGATCAAACTAATGTTTTTTGGCGCAGCTCATTTTGTTTTTCTTGCAGAGCCAGGACCAGCAGTGTAGAGGAGCAGAGGAATGGGTCTACTTTTCAAAAAAAACATGGGGCCAGATTCACGTAGCTCAGCGGATCTATAGATCCGCTCGATCTACGTGAATTAAGATCCGCTCCAGCAAGTTTAGGAGGCAAGTGGCTAATTCACAAACCACTTACCTCCAAACTTGCGACGGCGGATCCTAAATCCCCCGGCGGAATTCAAATTCCGCGGCTAGGGGAGTGTACTATTTAAATCAGGCGCGTTCCCGCGCCGATTCAAATGCGCATGCGCCGTCCGGGGAATTTCCCGGCGTGCATTGCTCCCACTGACGTCACTAGGACGTCAGTGGTTTCGACGTGAGCGGGACTTGCGACGCGCGTGTTCGTGAATCAGCGTACGCAAACGATGTTGGAAAATTCAAATTCGACGCGGGAACGCCAGCTATACTTAACATTGGCTGCGCCTGCTAAAAACAGGGGTAAGTATACGACGGGGAAAACCGCTACGGAAAACGACGTAAGAACCAGCTGCGACGGCTCCGCGTACGTTCGTGAATTTTGCGTATCTCGCTGATTTTACATATTATTTATCGTAATCAGTGGGAACGCCCCCCGGCGACATTTTTTAAATTGAAAAAAAGATCCGACCAGTTGTAACACAGTGTAACACTGTCAGATCTTAGCCCTCTCTATGCGTATCTGATTCTATGAATCAGGCCGCATAGATAGGACCAGTGTAACTTAGTCAGAGATACGATGGTGTATCTGTAGATACACCGTCGTATCTCTTTGTGAATCTGGCCCTCGGAGTTCAGCTTGGTACAATGGTGTTGGTGTCTGTTGGGATCTAGAGTATACCCCACACCCTAGTGTACAGATATCACGACTTGTGTATGCAAGGTACTCACTCAGCTTCAATTGCCACAGAAAATGTTTCATCGTTAGCATACATAAAACTCCGATCTGGTTTTATCTTGACTTCAAAAGTTGGCAACACTGGAAATAGGAAAGGTAAGATTATTTTAAATAGGCATGTTTTAAAAATAGGCAATTGGATGTAACTGTTCTGTCCCATTTGGGGCCAGTTCACACCACAGCACATGCTTTTTACTGGCATCGCAAATGGTTTTAACAGGCACTTGTACAATAGACATTTATTTCTGTATTGTATTGAAATGTATTATGTTTTTTTGTGTTGACATCTAGTGGTGGTTTAAAGCCACTACAACCTCCCCTCCTGTTTAGTGTTAGTTAGTTCACTATTAGCTAGACCTTCTTTGTTTCTACCATGTTCCCTCAGTCTGTGTTAGTACTTTTAAGTCAAATGACTGGAAAAACATCCTCTGTAGGGTCGGTGCTACCACTAGGCAAACAAGGCGGCTGTCTAGGGTGCACTGCCCGCCTAGGGTGCAGCCACAGTCACTGGTTTCAGGCTATTCTCTGTGCAGTGTCTGTGGTCTCCAGTGAGGAGTGTGGCTCCTGTGCCCACCTATGGTGGTGGAGTGTAGTGCAGAGCAGAGATGTCATAGACTGGCCTGTCTTTGTCTCCTCTCCGCTCTACAGCCGTGATCATACACTGAGGAGGAGGAGGGAGATTTACAGCCATTCAATCGTCCTGTAGCAGATATCTTCACATCCTCTCTTCCTCCATCCCTGGGATCTGAGCGATGCCAGTGTCAGCTTTCTCCCGCCTCCCTCCCTGGGCACCATGAAGCCCGTGACAGGCTGTGTGCAGCCATTGGAGAGGGGGGGTTGGCATTATGGACAGAGCCGGGATTGACCCAGGAAATCCCCATCACCTCATCGTCCATCAGTGGGAAGGCCTGCCTTAGGGTGGCGGGATGGGGGGGAGGGGCTAAAATCCAAAATCAGATTTTTTAATGGTACTGCACCAGTGTGTTTTTTGACACAATCCCAGCTGCTATAGTGTACTGTAAAGCTGACTATTAGCTTTCAATGTGGAAGTGATACAAGTGGCTGTTCAGCTGCTGATCACTAACACAATGTGCCACCCACCCCCCCTCCCTGCCATATTTACTGGGCTCCACAATCCCATGAGCCTGGTGCAGTCATGGGAGGGGCCGGGCCGGGAAGGAGGACAGGAGTTCCACGAACATTCGTCCACTGAGCCTCTCTCCTGAGCAAAGACCAGGAAGTGACGTGTATGATGTCACTTCCTGGGCCGGTGTTCCGTCAGAATTGGTAACGGAAGTGACGTTCCGTTGTGGCCATCTTGGTAAACCCCACACTCGTTCGCAGTAAGTCTACAGAAGGGGGCAGCGTACATCTTTTTCACCCACCGAAGTCTTGCATTTCACACTTATTTTAACCAGCAAACTGAGCTTATATACTGAAATACAGTATTTAGTAATCCGTGACACTGTTTTGATGTTGAATTGAAAAAGCAGCGGCAAGCTTGCTGATCTGATAGGTTTGCTAATCTGACAGAACACCGCTGCTTTTACAATTTAACATCAAACCATTCAGAAAGATTGCAAAATTCTGTATTTTAGTATGTAAGCTCAGTTTACTGGTAAAAATAAGTGTGAAATGCAAGACTTTGGTGGGTGTAAAAAGATGTCCGCTTGCTACCTTCTAACTGTAGGCTTAATGCGGCCGAGTGCGGGGTGTACCAAGATGGCCGTGACTGAAACGTCACTTCCTGACGGAACACCGGCGCTGTGATTCTACAGGAGCTGTGCTCAGGGAAGCAGCTGATGGAACATTATCCCTGGAGCCGCTGAGAGCCTGAGCTGGCCGCTTCCACTGGCTCCACAGTCCAGTGCTCCAGTGAGCCTGGGGGGGCATAGTAAAAAGACACTGATTGACAGTCACCAGCTCTCTGCTCACAGAGCTGTGAGAACCGAGCGATCAGCGGTGTTCAATCGCTCGGTTCTCAGTATTAGAGGCGCAGAGGGACAGACATCCACCTGGGTAAGTATGATTCTAAAAAACAACATTTCTCTTTTGATGTATTTTATAAAACATAATATATTTTATTCATAAAATGAACATTGGACAGATATTAATGAGTTGAAGTCAATGGAACCGCTTCGTAAGCGTATGTCAGTGGCTTGGGCCCTCTTGTTTCAAAACTGGGTAACATAGTTGCAGGGACTGTGTGTGTGTGAGAAGTTGGCCATAAAGGTTTAGATGGAGTCTGAATAGATTTTCTTACCGTACTCTTTCACTTCAAAGTTGGTGGTGTATTCTTGAAATGTGCCGTCATACCTTGTGGAGATGGTCCAGACGCCAAGACTAACATGAAAGAAAACTTAGATCATTGTTTGATTTTACCAATTTTACCATCTTTCTTTAACAGGGTACCAGTGGCGGCTTGTGTTTTTTTTTTTAGGGGGAGGGGGCAGCACTTCCTCCCCCCCCTCGCTGTTTGCTGGTCGGTCCGGCACTTACCCCATCTAGGTGGGTAGTGGGAGCGGGTAACACGCAGCGGCTCTGTGTCCTCTCCTCCATCGGTGGATTCTAGCATCTCCTCCTAGGCGTCTTCTGCCCTCTCCTCTGTACCAGTGATCACTGACTCTGTTCATTCGGAAAGGAAGGAGCCGGGTGGAGGAGGACATGGAGGGGGGACACGGATCGAGGAGGGGGAGAGCAGCAGAATGGAGGGAGACACGGATTGCGGAGGGGGAGAGCAGCAGAACGGAGGGCGACATGGATCATGGAGGGGAGAACAGCAGATCGGAGGGGGACACGGATCGTGGAGGGGGAGAGCAGCAGAACGGAGGGGGACACGCAGCACGGAGGGGGGCGCGGATCGCAGAGTGGGAGAGCAGCAGAATGGAGGGGGACACACAGCACGGAGGGGGACATGGAGCGCAGAGGGGGAGAGCAGCAGAACGAAGGGGGACGCGGATCGCAGAGTGGGAGAGCAGCATAATTGAGAGGGACATGCAGCATTGAGGGTGTAATGGAGCGTGGAGGGGGAGAAGCAGCAGAACGGAGGAAGACAGGGAGCACGGAGGGGGAGAGCAGCAGAACGGAGGTGGACAAGGAGCACAGAGGGGGAGAGCAGCATGACGGAGGGGGACGCGGAGCGTGGAGGGGGAGAGCAGCAGAACGGAGGGGGACACGGATCGCGGAGGGGGAGAGCAGAAGAACAGAGGGGGACATGCAGCATTGAGGGGGACACGGAGCGTGGAGGGGGAAGAGCAGCAGAACGGAGGGGGACACGGAGCGCGGAGGGGGACATGGATCGCAGAGGGGGAGAGCAGCAGCATTGAGGGGGACATGGAGCGTGGAGGGGCAGAGCAGCAGAACGGAGAGGGACACGGAGTGCGGAGAGGGGAGAGGGGGAGGGGCAGAACGGAGGGGGACACGGAGCGCAGAGGGGGACAGCAGCATCACGGAGGGGGAGAGCAGCAGCACTGAGGAGGACACAGGACACAGAGCACGGAGGAGGACAGCAGCAGCAGGAGTGGGACTGGGGGAAGATACAGGGACAGTCAGCTAAAGCACATGAAAAGGGAGGAGGGGTTCGGGGAGAGGCTGTCAGGCTTTATTAAAATCTATACAGGGAGATCTGTGCTTGTAATTCCCCCTGCTGCCCCGATCATCCCTGACTGCCCAGGTATTGGGTGAAGCATCGGAGCATTTGCCCGAGTACAAGTACTCGGGCAAATGCTCGGTATTCATACCGATACTAGTATCGGTATCGGGACAACCCTAGTAAATACCATACCTGTGGGGTCCCTATGGAAGATGGAAATCACTATAGTAGGAACCATTACTCCAGTGATCTCCACTAACTTCTGGCTGCCCTGCTGCATAGTGAACACAGGGAGTTGCTTGCTTGGAACAGGTGCAATTCAGGTAACAACGAATGTCTACATTCCTTGTGACAACAATAAAAGTAATAAAAAAACAAAAACAAAAAAACAGTGTAATAAATAAATAAATAATTTAAAAAACAATGTAATGTGCCCCCGTCCTCCAGTGCTTGCGCACAAAGGCGAAAGCACTTGGGTCCCACACACATACAAACATCGATCGTCCCACACATGTGAGGAATCACCGCGAACGTCAGATCATGGGCAGTAGTTCTAGCACCTTCCTTTGTAAATTTAAAGTAATAACCTGTAAAGACTTTTAAAGAGTCGCCTGTGGATAGTAAAATTTACGTTGTTTGTTGCCATTGCTTAGGTGTGGGCAATTTTAAAGCGTATATGTTTGGTATCTATGTACTCCGCATAACATCATATTTGATATTTTTACAAAAAAATGGGTAATTTATTGTGTTTTTTTTGCATTAAAAAAAAAATCCACAAAATTTGCGTTTGAAAAACCGCTGCGCAAATATCGTGTGACATAAAAAAAATTGCAAAACCCACCTATTTATTCTCTAGGGCCTCTGCTCAAATGAAAAAAAAAATCTAATGTTCAGAGATTCTAAGTAATTAGAATATTGATTGTTACATGTGAACAAAAAGGGCCAGAAAAGGCCCAGACTGGAAGTGGTTAAATGTTCAGGCGACATTGTCCAAAATGATCGGTTTACATTGAATGTCCTCCCTACCTTGGCACATCAGTCAACGGATAGGTCTTTGAAATTATGCCAGTAACGTCAGGATAAAGTTGTTCATTTTTCACCAAAATTCCATCCGGATTCTAAACCACAGAAATAAATAATTAATAATGGATGTATATTATGTGAATAATTTTGATTCCGCAATCATTAATCACCACTGGGGTTTTAATTTTTTATTTATTTTTTGCTAAACAAACGAAAAGAGACTGAAAATATAATATCAAAATGCTAAATAATAATGGACACTGATATGCTGTGCTAATGGGCACTGATGAGCACTGATGAGGCTGCACTGATAAGGAGGCACTGATACGCTGCACTGATGGGGTTGCACTGATGATCAGTGCCCTTGTTATCAGTGTAAATGTCCCCTGTAACTGGAAAGCCAGTTATCAGTTTTCCTTTCCTCAGACAGTGACAGCGCTGAGGAAAGGAAATGCTGATAACCATCATTTGTTTACATGTGATCAGCTGTGATTGGACACAGCTGATCACATGGTAAAAAAAACAATGTCATCGCCTCTTTACCCTGATCTGTGTTGCGATATGTCACCACAGATGGCCACGCTGCGTGCCTCGGGGGGGAAACATGCACAGTGCGATGTGAAGGACATATGATGTTCAGTGTCATCTAGTGACTATTATATCAAATAAGTATGGTGCTCAGTGCCATCTAGTGACTATCATAAGAAATAAGTATGGTGCTCAGTGCCATCTAGTGACTATCATAAGAAATAAGTATGCTCCTCAGTGCCATCTAGTGACTATCATAGGAAATAAGTTTGGTGCTCAGTGCCATCTAGTGACTATTATAAGAAATAAGTATGGTGCTCAGTGCCATCTAGTGCCTATCATAAGAAATAAGTATGCTCCTCAGCAGTGGCGGCTGGTGCTCAAAATATTTTGGGGGGCGCAAATCAATTGCAGCCACTGTGCCCATCAAATGCAGCTACTGTGCCATCAAACTAAGCTACTGTGCCCATTAATTGCCGCCACTGTGCTGTCAAACGCAGCCACTGTGCCCATGAAGCGCAGCCCCTATGCCCATCAAATGCAGTCACTATGCCTATCAAGCGCAGCCACTGTGCCCCTCAAAAGCATCCACTGTGCCATCAAGCGCAGCCACTCTGCCCATCAATTGCTGCCAGTGTGCCCATCAATTGCCGCTACTGTGCCCCATCAATTGCTGCCAGTGTACCCATCAAGTGCTAACACTGTGCCCATCAATAGCTGCCAGTGTGCATCACCCGGCACTTACCTGTCTCGCAGCGGGTCAGCAGTGGTTTCCTGCATGCTCCTCGATGTCTTCTTCCGTCCTCTCTATCAGGCGTCTAATCACAGCGCCTGACGTTTCAGCCAATCAGGTGACAGGTAACAGACCCGAGCAACTGATTGGCTGAGAGGCGGTTCAGTTTTGATAGCATAGTGAATTCCTTCGCTTTGCTAACACAACGCTGAGTAGACATGTGCACAGCAAAAATTTTCGTTTATTTCTGTTTCGTTTCTGTTCGTTTATCGTGATTCGTAACGAGTCGTAATTTCGTAAGACGTTAGTTATCGTATTCGTACTCTTTAGTATTTTCGTAACACTCTTTTTTCCGTTTAAGTTTTTTTCTGTTAGTTTATTTTCCGTTGAATCGAGATTCGTATTTTCGTTATATTTTGTATTCTGCCGCGTTCGTATTTTATAAAATGATTTTATTTGTTTTTTCGTTTTTACGTTAGTTTAATTTTCGTTGTTTTGCTATTCGTATTTACATTATATTTTCCATCATGCCGCATTCGTATTTTCATAAGAAATATATTTCCGTTGCTTTATGATCATTCGTATTTTCGTGTCTAATTTCCTTTGATTGTAAAAACGTACTTTTGTAGATTTTATTGCATTCGTAATTCTGTTAGAATACATTTTACGTTTATTCGACACACTACTCGTCGTAATTTTGTAATTCGTACTTTACTGTGATTGACTTGACTGTCTTAGTTAGCACACACACCCTGTCTAGAATGAAGTCTGACGTAGAAGAAAACTAAAATATGTCAGATATTACAAATACAAATCTAGAAATTAGATGCACTGCAGTCTAACACAGAAAAAGACACAAGGAGCCAGGAGGTAATGAGAAAGAAGCTCATTGGGGGAAGGAACAAACCTCTTCAGAGGAAAGGGACAGCGCTCAGTGGCTATTGGTCAATGTCCAGAAATATTTCAGTACTAACGAAAGCTAATTTACATTATTTTGTATTTTCGTTGTTTTCATTTCCGTTTTCCGAAGATTCGTAATTTATTTTTCGTTAGTTTTGATTTTCGTTTTTTAATTCTTTGTTCGGCATTTCGGTTGTTTTCTTTTCGGTCTTCGAATATTAGTAAGTTTGCATTTTCGTTCATTTTGTTTTTCGTAATTATTATTTTTTTGGGGTTCGGTATTTTCGTTGTTTCTATGTTTTCGTTTCTTTCATCTTTCGTATCTTCGTTGTTTTTCATATTCGTTATTTTGAAAATATCGTTATTCGTTATTAATTGCGCTAAACCGTTCGTTCATTCGTATGTTAACGAATCAACTAAAATAACGAAAATTGACGGAAAACGTATTCGTAACTTAAAAAATTGCACATGCCTAACGCTGAGTGTCTTAAGATGGAGCCATGGGGGCCAGCAGTATTCGTAATAATAGTAGAAGTAGTAGTAGTAGCAGGAGAAGTAGTAATAGTGGCCATAGAAGTAGTAGTAGATGTAATCATAGTAGTAGTAGCAGTGATAGTAGTAGTAGTAAAAGTAGAAGTAATCATAGTAGTTGTATCAGTAATCTAAATAGTAGTAGTAGTAGAAAAGGATGAGTAGTAGTAGTAGAAAGTATTAATAAAAGTAGTAGTAGTTGTAGTAGAAGTAGTAACAATAGAATCGCCTCAAAATCGCAGTAGCAGTAATAGAAATAGTAGTAGGAGTAGTATTAGAATTAGAATTATAGTAGTAGAAGAAGTAGTATTTTGTAGTGTTAGTAGAAGTAGTAGTAGTTGTAGTAGAAGTAGTAACAATAGAATCGCCTCAAAATCACTAAGAAGTTGCACTACATAACTAGTCGTAGTAGTCGTAATAATAGTAGAAGTAGCAGTAGTAACAGTAGAAGTAGTAATAGTGGCCATAGAAGTAGTAGTAGTAGTAATAGTAGCAGTCATAGTAGTAGATGTAGTCATAGTAGTAGCAGTAATAGAAATAGTAGTAGGAGTAGTATTAGAATTATAGTAGTAGAAGTAGTATGTGTAGTATTAGTAGAAGTAGTAGTAGTTGTAGTAGAAGTAGTAGCCATAGAATTGCCTCAAAATCGCTAATAAGTCACGCTACATGATCACACCTAAAATCTGACCAAAATTGCATTGCACTATGAACCTGGTCTAAATGAGCCTTTAAAAATAAAGTCCTGTTTAACCACTTGCCGACACACCGCCGTCATTATACTGCGGCAGGTCGACACGATCCCACGAACCGTCGTAGCTGTACGTTAATCGGTATAGCAGGCGCCCCCGCTGCACTGCGGGGGGTGCGATGTGTGTGACCGGCGGTCGCAATGATGATCGCCCCCTAGTGTTAACCCCTTCCCTGTCAGTGACATTTACACAGTAAACAGTGCATTTTTATAGCACTGATCGCTGTATAATTGTCACTGGCCCCAAAAATATGTCAAAAGTGTCCGATCTGTCCACCATAATGTCGCAGTACCGCTAAAAATCGATGATCACCGCCATTACTAATAAAAATAATAATAAAAATGTCATAAATCTTTCCCCTATTTTGTAGACGCTATAACTTTTGCGCAAACCAATCAATATATTATTATTATTGCGATTTTTGTTGCTAAAAATATGTAGAAGAATACATATCGGCCTAAACTGAGGAAAAACTATGTTTTTTTTATTTAAATTGGGATATTTATTATAGCAAAAAGGACAAAATATTGTGGGTTTTTTTTTCAAAATTGTCGCTCTTTTTTTTTGTATATAGAGCAAAAAATAAAAACCGCAGAGGTGATCAAATACTACCAAAAGAAAACTCTATTTGTGGAAAACAAAGGATGTCAATTTTGTTTGAATGCATCGTCGCACGACTGCGTAATTGTCAGTTAAAGCGACGCAGTGCCGTATCGCAAAACATGGCCTGGTGATTGAGCAGCCAAATCTTCTCTGAAGTGGTTAAAAGCAGACAACACAAAATACAAGAGATACATTGTACTTACCAGAATGTCTACTTGCACCGCCTTGTTTGTTGGCTGCATGTTGAAATTTACAGGATAAAGTCTATATTGAACTAGAGGGACAGAAGAGAGATCACAACACAATCAGATGTCTGGAATGGGACAGATTTGGCATTTTGTATTCCAATCATTTCGATTAACATTTTTGTAAACAAAAAAAAAGTACTTACAATAATAGGCCCAATACACAAAGCCAATACCATAGATACCAATACCATAAATACCAATACCATAAATACCAATACCATAGAGGCCAATACCATAGATGCTAATGCCATAGAGGCCAATACCATAGAGGCCAATACCATAGAGGCAAATACCATAGAGGCCAATACCATAGAGGCCAATACCATAGAGGCCAAAACCATAGAGGCCAAAACCATAGATGCCAATGCCATAGATACCAATACCATAGAGGCCAATACCATAGAGGTCAATGCCATAGATACCAGTACCATAGAGGACAATACCATAGAGGCCAATACCATAGATGCCAATGCCATAGATACCAATACCATAGAGGACAATACCATAGAGGACAATACCATAGAGGACAATACCATAGATGCCAATGCCATAGATGCCAATGCCATAGATACCAATACCATAGAGGCCAATACCATAGAATCTTTTTTATATTTTTGAAAATGTTTCATTTTTTTATATCATGTATGGACTATAATTTATATATATATATATAAGTGAAAGGTCCAATCTGGATAGTATTGTATGATACACTATTTGTCTGATCAATATATGTCACTTTCTGAATAAGTCACTGTGTATTAATGTACATGTATATCTCAGCACTTTTTAACTTTCTATAATCATGCACAATGTCTGTCACATTGTGGTGTTTAGTAGCTTTTTAATCTAAAGGTCTATAGCGCACTATACTATTGTAACTTTTTTTTAAAAAGTGACAGTTATTTAGAGCGGAGTTGAATCCTATTTGAAAAGTACAATCACATACTGAACAAAGGAAGAAAAAAACCGCGCTAAGAAATATTGAAAAACACTAACAATAAATTGCTAATAGAGCTGCAACAGCGGAGTGTTAATACAAAACACAACAGCATAGAACAGAGGAAAAAAGGTTGTTGCGCTAATCACATTCACATACTGTAGCTAAAAACAGATCCTTATTTTCTTTTAGAGTGACAGTTATTTTCAGCTGAGTTTAATCATATTGGAAAATTACACTCACATAACTAGAAAATAAAATCCTTTTTCTTGTATTAAGATTTTCGTGAAATGAGCCTAAAGTGAATAGAGACCTACAGCTGTCCAATCAACAGGGAGCAGGATTGTAGATCTCTACCTCTGACTCAGCAGGGCACATGTTACACCACTGCAGCGAGACCACTGCTTCTACACAGAGAGAAAGGGTCCCCTTTAGGTCTGTTATGGATTTTAGGGGGGACCCCATTTTTTTTAAATGTATGGGGTCCCCCCAAGTCACAAAAAAAGCTAATATTAAAAAAAGTGTGAAGTCCCCCCTCAAAATCCATAGCAGACCCTTATCCTAGTATGCAGCCTGAATGGCTAGAGGGGGGACAAGTGTGTGTGGCCCTCCCTGATCCAAACCAGGCCACATGCTCTCAACCCCATATTTAGAAGGACAACGGTCTCTTACCCACAACCCTGGCCCAGTGGTTGTGGGAGTCTATATAATGCCTTATTAACACTTAGATTACCCTAAAACCAAGGGTTAATAAGGGGATAAATAGAAACTAACACTATTCAATTAAAAAAAAAATGAATTCATACAAGTAACAATATTGCTTTGTTTCTCTCGATCTCACATTTGAACCATGTTAATGGACACTTTGTCAGAAGATCCATATTTTGACGGCAGCAGCTTATACAGCTACTGTATTTACACAGGAACTCCTGTAGGGGGAGCTGCAGAAATAAAGGACAAGGCCTATTACGCATGCCATTTGTACTTCAACTACGTTCTTTTGGGCATGTGTAGCATTCCCAGTGTGCCCAAATGGTTAAATTAGTATCTATCAGTTGGCCAATCAATTGAAAACAATACACTCGTTCGGTGGCTGATATTTTATCACCTGATCAGAGAGGTGGAGTGATAAAAGTTTTCTTAAGGTCAACAATAGTTTTATTTCCTCATTTTGCTTCTACATTATACAGATAAGTACCTGATGTCCCCGGAGTGTAGATGGGTTTGTCCGTCTGTATGAAGATGTATCCACTGTGAAAAGTCAGGAGGATAACTTTCTCTATGTTGCATGGTGGATTGCTGGACTTCACACTTATAGATAAGTATTGTTTCTTCTTTGGGTCTTTTATGAAATTTTTACCTTCAATCTGGATAAGGAAAAAAAAAAAACATTCTCAGCCTAAATATTATATAAACCTTTGGGTCCCTGCAGTAAACCATTGTGCCCAGGGCAGACACCCCTCCTGCCCACCCCTTGTCCTGGTCCTGCTGGTGTCATACCTGTATCTGGTCATGGGTGATGTTCCATGGCATCTACACATCCAAATAGAGGCTAAGATGGTCCCTTCTTAGGAGGATAGTGTAACCCCAATCTTTACACTAAGACTTCTTGTAACCCCAACTCTTACATAGTAGTGTGAACACTGCCTGGTCCTGCCTGGTAATTAGGGAGGTTTGGACTGAAATGGCTATATTCTGGTTCCAGAGTGGAGGAAGCTGTAATTTGGTGGAGATACCCAGGCATGGTGTCTGGCAGTCCTTCACACTTAGCTCTAATCCTTCTTGCAACTCTAAAACCTGGTACACACTTTTCGTTTTGTTTTTTTCCATTCAACCCAGCAGGTTGGATGAAAAAAACTGTCAGCTCCAGTCAGGCATTAGTACGCCGACGTTACTACAGCAATCTCCCCTACTGAGCTGTTGTGTTCTGACAGAGGAACGGCCTAACCACCAGAACACTCCGGTCAGTGCTCTCAGACATTGCCTGAGAGCACTGATCAGGAGCCAGTCGGCTGCTGGTTTTCCAAGATGCCCGTCCGACAGAAGCTGGGCCAAATGGCCGGCTTCCAGGGCTCAAGTCCTGCGGGAATGCGTGGGAAAGGAGTTCCTGCACTTTTTTCACAGCAGGAACGCAGTTCCCTTTGCAGGACTAGAGCAGCCGAGAGCAGCCGAGCCGCCCGAGCCAATCCTTCATTAAGCGATGATGCCCAGCTCGAGTCACTGTCAGGGGCAGGCGAACCTTAGTAATCCTTTATGTTACTGGCCGCTTCCTGTATAGAGACATTGCGGAGGTCTGGCGTGAGTTATCGTGGGATTTAGAAAGAACTTGCTTCTTTCTAAATCCCAGGATAACTCGAGGCAGACCTCCGCAATGTCTCCTGGGAACAATGACAAAAGCTCCCAGGAGACATTGCGGCATCGAGGAAGTGACGGAATACCCGCACACTACCTGATGAACCAATACACAGGAAGCGGCCAGTAACAAAGAAATACTAAGGTACAGTGGATCGAAAAAAAAAACATGCAGTTTAGTAATTATGCATATGAGTGGATCTTGGGTGGGAGTTCCCACACTTTTTTCCCTCAGGACTTGACCCCTGCCGGCTTCTGATGGACCGCCAGGCATACACACGGGCCAAATGTCGGCCGGTTAATAATTGAAACGATCAATGTCGGCTGATATTCGGCCTGTGTGTACTGGGCTTAACACTAACTTTCACACTAGTCATATATTATGCAAGAATGCACCCTGTCCCAGGATCCTCTGTGCCAAAGGTCAACCCGTCCTACCACCTCCGAGGTTCCAGCACCAGAATCGACTACATCAAACACCAAAATTGTTCAAGACAACTAGGTTGGGGTGGTAGGCTAGAGATAATGGGCCAGATTCACGTAGATCAGCGGATCTATAGATCCGCTCGATCTACGTGATTTAAGATCCGCTCCCGCAAGTTTGAGAGGAAAGTGGCTAATTCACAAACCACTTACCTCCAAACTTGCGGCGGCGGATCCTAAATCCCCCGGCGGAATTCAAATTCCGCGGCTAGGGGGAGTGTACTATTTAAATCAGGCGCGTTCCCGCGCCGATTTAAATGCGCATGCGCCGTCCGCGAAATTTCACGGCGTGCATTGCTCCCACTGACGTCGCTAGGACGTCAGTGGTTTCGACGCTTACGTAAACGACGTCCGTCCGTATTCGAGAACGACTTACGCAAACGACGTTAACAAATTCAAATTCGACGTGGGAACGCCGGCTATATTTAACATTGGCTGCGCCTGATAAAAGAAGGGGTAAGTATACGCCGGGAAAGCCGATACGGAAACGTCGTAAGAAGACTGCGTCGGGTCCGCGTACGTTCGTGAATTTGCGTATCTCGCTGATTTACATATTATTTATCGTAAAATCAGCGGGAACGCCCCCGGCGCCATTTTTAAATGGAAAAAAAGATCCGACAGTGTAACACAGTGTAACACTGTCAGATCTAAGCCCTATCTATGCGTATCTGATTCTATGAATCAGGCGCATAGATAGGACCAGTGTAAGTCAGAGATACGATGGTGTATCTGTAGATACACCGTCGTATCTCTTTGTGAATCTGGCCCAATATATTGTTAATACCTAACATCTGATTGTCCCATTTGTATTGTTTGAAAGAAATGTGTGACAGTGCTGCACCCTGTATAAAAAGGCCTTTGCAACACCCAGGGCTCTCACCCAGACAGCTTGAGGGGCTTGGGGTGCTTGTTTTCATACAGAGGACACTGGATTTGAGGACAACCACCATTTTGATTGTGCTATGGATTTGAACTATAGATTTGGGCTCCACCGTGTCTGCATTGACCAAGTAATATTTGCTGCAGGAGCAGCATGTGAACACCATTGTGTTCTGGAATAAGAGTCTGTGTTCTAGGTTGAGAATTGTGTAGCCCAAGGTGGGCTGCTTTATAGCCAAGAGGCTGCATTTTTGTCAAAATCCTGCTGTAAATCCTGTTGTAAGGAACTTTTACTTTTCAATAAAGTGGGCAACGAAAGCCCTGAAACATACTTCACAACTGGTCTGGTGTTCATGAAATGTGATACCGTTAAGCTGAACCCTCCACAAATGGTACAAGATGGAACTTCCAGAACCCCTTACCGTTACTTTAGCTGTTCCCAGGTGTTTGTTTCCACCGTTCATGTTGATCTTGCCACGAGCAAGCATTAAGTTCCTTGCCGGGAAATCTTGGATGAAGTACTCAACTTCGAATGTTGAACTGTGTCCATCTACTACAATTGTTTCTTCAGAGTCTACACGTAGCACGCTTGGTGTAATCAGAGTACATCTATTGAGAGGAGACAAATAACACCATACCAAATTGTAAGTAGTAAACTTCAAAAAATGGAGGTGCTGCCAAAACAATCACTTTGCCAATCCATACATTTCATGTGGCTGTGCTTCTACTGTGGATGACGGGAATGCAGTTTGTTTTGCACTCCTGTGACCTGTTTTCAGCAGATAGTGGGCTAAAGCTCTAGCCCAGTGCTCCAGTGAGCACAAGGGGGGGGGAGCTCTGAGAAAAATGGGATCAGAGGTATTAAAGCGGAGTTTCGGCCACAATTTAACTTTTTAAATATAAATACCCCTGTAATACACAAGCTTAATGTATTCTAGTAAAGTTAGTCTGTAAACTAAGGTCCGTTTTGTTAGGTTGTTACAGCATTTAGACACTTTGGGGCATCTTAAGTGTGGGCATCATGAAGCCAGACTGTATGACTTCCTGGATTTCAGCCTTGCAGATCTTGCACATGCTCAGTGCTGCACAAGCAGTGTAATAGGTTTCAGATCAGGTTTCAGCACCTGTACTGTCCAAGTCACATTCTTCGAGACTGGGGAGTGCACAGACTCCTGGAAAGTTACACCCACTACATTCCCAGGAGTCTGTGCGGTGTAGGTTAGGAAGATTAACCACCTAGGTGCAGGAAGATGGAAGATTAACTATTCTGCCTAGCAACAACACTTTAAAGGCATCTAAAAAAAAAAAAAAAAAAAAATTCTTAAAGGACTAATGACATTTTTTTAAAACTACTGATGTAATGTTATATTTATGGGTGGAACTCCACTTTAAATCGCTTGGTTCTTAGTGTTAGAGGGGTGCCTGGGGACCAATGCTGCATCTACCTACCGACGTAAGTATGACTCTTAGAAAAAAAAAAACATACATCTCTTTTAACTGACAACATCTGCAGATTGAATTTTGTCCCTTTGATCTTCAGATGAATGAATAGAATAGATACAAAAGAAACTGTATGTTGCTTTTAATCTTTGTATCAGCAGCTTGTTGATAAACATTGTTGATTGCTTTCTTTCTTTTTTTTTGACAGCTGCCACTTCTCAGGCTCTGTACACAGCAATGCCAGCTTTGATTAATCAGAGCCAAATTGCTGTGTGCATGGAGGGGGGAGCAGGGCAGAAGCAATGGATTTGCACAGCCTTACAACACATGATGAATAGGACTGACATGGGAGACCTGGTTATTTTCTGCTCATTTTTCTCAGGTGAATACAGTCTGGTTACATTACCTCCCCCCAAATCTGTAATTGACTCGGCCAAATGGATTTCAGGATGGGATTTCTGGGCAAATAAGTGGATATCAGAAAAATCTCTAAACCCTGGTACCATGCACCTCCAGTAGGACATATTCTAGAAAAAGTGGAGGAAAGGAAAATTGGAGGTATAGTCCATGGAACACTTTTAGGCCCCGTACACACGACCGAGTTTCTCGGCAGAATTCAGCCAGAAACTCGGTCGGAGCTGGATTCTGGCGAGAAACTCGGTCGTGTGTACACTTTTCAGAGAGGAACCCGTCGAGGAACTCGTCGGGCCGAAAAGAGAACATGTTCTCTATTTCCTCGTTGTTCAATGAGGAAAGTCGGCCTGCCGAGCTCCTCGGCGGCTTCCACACTGAACTCGCAGAGGAACTCGATGTGTTTGGCACGTCGAGTTCCTCGGTCGTGTGTACGGGGCCTTAGATTTTTCCGCTATTTTATTTTTTATCTATAGTAGAAAACTTAAAGAGGAAGTAAACCCTGATGGATTTTACTTCCTCTTTGTTTCCCTGCAAAGGTAAAGCATAAAGGGCTACTATGCATCAACATAGTAGCCCATTATGTGACACTTACCTGCAGGAGAAGCCCGCAATGTCACCGTCTTCCTCGCTGGCAGCGAGCATCCATTCTTCACCCCTCTTCCTTCCGGGGACGTGAACTCCGGCTCTGTGACTGGCCGGTGTCGCGTGATGTCACTCCCGAATGCATGCGGGAGCCGCCAGTCACACCATGACCCGAGCTAGAAATGGCACAGCGTGCCCTTTGTAAATCCGGCACAATCACAGAAGAAATCGATGTACGGCGTTTTGTAAAAATCTCCTAAACCGTGTAGGTTTAGGAAATATTTCCAGCACCTACAGGTAAGCCTTAATCTAGGCTTACCTGTAGGTGAAAGTGGTATGTATGGGTTTACAACCACTTAAATTAATGTTTCATTCCCTCCAGTTTTATAAAAGCCTCTTTGTGGGAACATGTTCTGCCACATTTACAGTATTACAGACATAGGTGTGCACAGCCTATTGCATTAGGGTGTGCACCCCAAATCTCAAACATATTTGCATGTGTATATACAGTATACTGATGGTGTCAGCAGAGCGGTGGACGGTGTCAGTAGGGCAGAGGACTGTGTCAGTATTTTTTTTTTTTTTTTAGGAGCCCCATTAGGGAGCTTTGGTGAAATATTGGGGGTATATTTCTGTGCATTACTGCATGTTTAACGCACTATATTCCAGTGTGTTACTGCACAGTTAATGCAGCATATTTCTGTGCATTAGTGCACGTTTAAAGTAGTATATTTTGGTGTGTTATGTGCCGTTTAATGCTGTATTTTTCTGTGCGTTAGTGCCAGTTTAATGTAGTATTTTTCGGTACAATGTGCATCACACAGGGTGATTAGGGTGTGCCCAGGCACACCTGGCACACCCTGTGCGCACGCCTATGATTACAGAACATAGTCAAAGTTAATAGAGCTCCAGGTGTTTGTTGACATCTAGAGGCCAGAGTCCAAATGAAACCAAAGCATTTGCAACATAGTGATTAGAATTTAACCACTTATAATTATTAGGTTGATTGAAAACGTCCTGGACTTCAAAAGGTAAAAAAAAGGTATCAGTTTTTCCAGCCACTGAGCGGCTGTACAGTAAAAGTTATCTGGGTGGCTCTACAGCTGCTCAATCACTTTGAAGGTAGTGTGAAGGGCTGACGCTCCAGCTTCTAGACAGCACCCACAATTGGGTGTGAGTGCATTCATTTCCTTTATTTAATACAATTACTAATATTACGCTAAGGGGTGAATTTATAAAGAGCTTGCATAGCCATTCATCCAGCGAAAGTGCATTTACATGTCTTTTGTGTGAATGGGGCAAATGGAAAATATCACACGATGCCTTCTAGTGGCCAAATGAGGTACTGTCTATCTATTTTAAATCAAATTTACTTTCAAACCACATAGAAAATATTATTAAATTCTTTATTTTTTTTGGCCCATTCGAAAAGAACCAATGTCCATAAACTTTCACTGGGTAAATCACTATGAATCTTAAGGTGCATGCACATAACTGTTTGTCCCTTCCCCCAAATGCTGGGAAGTTCTCACCAGGCAAAGCTCCAACACTTGCTGGCCAGATCTTCCCGCCTCCCACAGATTTTTACTGGCCTGTCACTGCAATGGGCCAATGAAAATGGGTAGGAGAAGGGAGGGTCTGGGCAAGGAATACTAAGTACTGCTGAGCATTTGGGGGAGGGGGAGTTGCTATCAGAAGTCTCTTTGTTTGTTAGAGCATCAGAGTTACTTTAAATGTAACATATTATTTAAATACAATTAAAAAGAAAAAAATCAATATATATATATATATATATATATATATATATATATATATATATCTCAGGGGTCCCTTAAACTTTTTAAACAGGGGGCCGGTTCACTGTCCCTCAGACCGTTAGAGGGCCGGACTATAAAAAAAACTATGAACAATTTCCTATGCACACTGCACATATGTTATTTTGAGCCCACCCTCACCGTCATTTCAAGCCATCATTGCAAGCCCACCCTCACTGTCATTTCAGACCATCATTGCAAGCCCCCCCTCACCACCATTTCAAATTCAAGCCATCATTTTAAGCCCCCCCCTCACCATTGCAAGCCCCTCACGATCATTGCAACCCTCCCCCTTCATCATTATAAGCCCCTCATTGCAAGCTCCCCTCACAATCATTAATTGCAAACCGATCATGATCATTGCAAGCCCCCCCACCTCACCATCATCATTACATCATCATCAGCCCCTCATTGCAACCCCCCCTCACCTTTGCAAGCCCCCCCACCATCTTCAGCCCCACCTTCATCATTACATCATCAGCCCCTCATTGCAAGCCCCCCCACCATCATCATCATCATTACATCATCATTTCATCATCATCAGCCCCCCCCCCACCATTATCATTACATCATCATTTTATCATCATCAGCCCCCCCCCCCATCATCATCATCATCATCATTTCATCATCATCAGCCCCCCCCCCCCCACCATCATCATTACAGCATCATTTCATCATCATCAGCCCCCCCCCCACCATCTTCATCATTTCATCATCATCAGCCCCCCCCCCCCACCATCATCATTACAGCATCATTTCATCATCATCAGCCCCCCTCACCATCGTAAGCCCCTCACAGCCTTTCTCCTTACTGTGCCAAACTGCTGTCACGGTCCCACTGTGTCACAAAGCTGAGTGTTGGTAACAGTTCTGGCGCGCTGGCCCTCCTTCTCCTAGACCAGCTCGTGTGATAGACAGAACACTGGCTCTATCACACAAGCTAGTCTAGGAGGAGGAGGACAGGACATTAATCACAGCGCGACCGAACTGCTAACACTGTGATCTCCGTGACACAGCCGGATCGCTGTGTTACAACCTGCCGTGTAACCGGCGTTGCCTGTCCTCCGCGGGTCGTAGTTTGAGGACCCCTGATATATATATATATAGTATATACTCTGTACAAAGACTAAAGACTGTTGCCATTGCATTAGATATTTCAGTTCTATTACCTCTATTTACACCACAATATGTCAGTTGAGTTGCATTGCATTTGAACATGCACTGCAATACTTTTGAATTTTTTTACTTTATTTGTAGTGGTAACTTTAAAAATAAACAGACTGTTTTTCCTGCGTTTATGCACAATGCAGAACATTTGCATGCGTTGAAATAACACAGAGTATCTTTTTTTTTTTGTGCAAGGCAGCGCACAGCAATGCAACACACTGCTCCTATTGAATTGCATTACATTTTTTTTACCATATGTATGCGTCGGCATGCACTGGCCAACGCATTCAAGCACATCTGGTGTGAATAGACGTGTGCAAGTCAGCTCTACACGGCAGGCGCAGGCGCCATATAGTGCCAACTCGCAGGTCAGCTATTTTCGGAAAACTGGTGACACGCCTTATGCGCCATGGGAAGTTTTTAACCCGACGTCGATCATCTAAGCTCTCAATAGGAACGCCCAGTCCCGCGGGAATCAGAACCCGGAAGTCGGGGGGAAAATAACAATTAAACGGTATGTACGGCGAAAAAAAAATAAATACCAGCATACTGTACATGTCGTTAGTATGCTGGATGTAATGTTAGATAATTGTTTTAGGGTGAACCTCCACTTTAAGAAGTAAAACAGAGCAAGTCATACATACTTTTGGGGTAAATAAAGTCTTTCCAAAAGTGCAACACTAACCAAAATATAAAAACGATTTTTGAAAAAATAAGTATAAAAAAACAATAAAAACAAAATAATGAATGCAGGGACCATAGTACTCACTGTGTTTGGCCGTAGGAGGATCCAGCCAGATAACTCAGCAGTATGAGACACAGAGTTCTGTCCCCCATGGTGTCCTCAGAGGAAATGATCTGCCTGGGTGATCGGGGAGGATTATATACAGTAGTATTGGGTTAGAGTCCCGCCTTAACAATCCTATGCAACAATGACCAATGCATAGGATAACCAAGGTCTGCAAACAAAGATCTGTTCCACCTTTTATAAGCATTGCAACATTTCTTTCCACGGTATTTACTATTGACAAATAGAACAACAGAGAGGATCTAAGGGTCAGGGATTCTGACTGTAATAGGATTTCCCGTAAGTCATGTTCTGTTTTTTTTTTTTTATTGTGTGTTTTGAGCACAATGATGCCTTTTATTTGTGTCACCAATCCAGCAGACTTGGATACAGGTTTTCAGTGTTGAAAACAGATGTGAAACCCCTATGTCTCTTCCAGCAATCCCTAACATTTTATAAGACCCCACTATACAAAAATAGGGCCAGCGGCATGCTGTAAAAGCCATTTTTTTAATATATATATTTTTTTATAATAATTGTATAATATCATTTTATAATGTTTTTTAATTCAGTTATTTGTTTTTGTTTTTTTGTTAGTGTTTTTTTTTTTTTTTTTTATAAGTTTGGCATCATATCTCTGTATATGTTTCTTAAATTGGCATTAAACCCAAAAGCAAACATTATTTTGCAGCCTAACAATTTTTAGGCGTGGTGGCCAGAGTAGTTTAGACTTTTTTTTTCTCTATTTCCACCTCAATTCCACTTTTCCCACAACACCCCCCCCCCCCCTCTAACCCCCACCCCAAGCACACACAAAATTCCTCCTCCAGCAGGTAAGTTTGTTCATGTTCAGCTTTCTTTAACAAACCAAGCTGTCAAGCAAAAGTGCCCCAAAAGTCCCCCTCCCCAATTTTTTTTTTTTTACCCTTCAGCGCAATTCCCCATCCCCCAACCCCGACACAAACATCGCAGGTCCCTGCAGCCACACTAGCGACCTTGATGCAGGGATCTCTCCCATTGTGTCTTTGTAGTCTGAGGCCTCGTACACACGACCGTTTTCCTCGACAGGATCCATCAAGAAACTTGGTGGGAGAGCTTTTTTGCAGAGGAAAACGGTCATGTGTATGTTTTTCATCGAGGAAACTGTCTTTTTCCTCGACGGGAGTTTCAATTTCCTCGTCGTGTTCCTCGTCGGGCTGGTTTTCGACGAGAAACGCGAGCGTGTGTATGCTAAGAAACCCGCGCATGCTCAGAATAAAGTATGAGACGGGAGCGCACCTTCGATAAAAGTAGCGTTTGTAATGGAGATAGCACCTTTTGTCACGCTGTAACAGACTGAAAAGTGCAAATCGTCTCTCACCAAACTTTTACTTAACACGCAGTAACATGAGATTAGCAAAAGCAGCCCCAAGGGTTGTGCCAGTGGAATCAAACTTCCCCTGCCATTGTATGTGTTGTACGTCACTGCGAGAATGAGGAGATTTTGTCTTGACCGTGTGTACGCAAAGCAAGCTTGTCAAATTCCTCGACAAGCCTAACAAGGAACACGTCGAGGAAAACGATGTGTCTTTTCCGACGAGTTCCTCGGTCGTGTGTACGAGGCCTGACAGTCTCTCCTATCAGACTACACAAAGGCTTGTTAGAATGGCTTAAGCCGGCCATAGTAACTCAATTGCACCATCATACAATATATACATGCCTGGAATGATGTGGCATAGCTAGAGAAATCTCAGTAGCTCCTTCTCAATCCATGTATGGGCCGGCTGATTGCACTCAAGATGATCAATCGATTAACTTGGGTACAACCAGCCTGTTGGATATTTCATATTTCAATAATCACTGTGGGCTAGATTCAGCAAGAATTTACGCCGGCGTATCTATAGATACGCCGCGTAAATTCAAAGCTGCGCCGGCGTATCTTCTTTCTGTATTTAGAAAGCAAGATACGCCGAAATTAGGCTAAGATCCGACTGGCCTAAGTTTTTTACGCCATCGTATCTTAGGGTGCATATTTACGCTGGCCGCTAGGTGGCACTTCCGTTGTTTTCGGCGTAGAATATGCAAATGTCCTAGATACGCCGATTCACAAACGTACGTGCGCCCGGCGGAATTTTTTACGTCGTTTGCGTAAGGCTTTTTCCGGCGTAACGTTGCTCCTGCTTCTATGAGGCGTACGCAATGTTAAGTATGGACGTCGTTCTACATCATCCCCATTTGAATTAGGTGGGCTTACGCTGGCCCACATACGTTACGCCGCCGTAACTTAGGGTGCAAGTTCTTTATGAATACGGAACTTGCGCCCTAATTTACGGCGGCGTAACGTATCGGAGATACGTTACGCCCGCACTAAATTACGCAGGGCTATCTGAATCTAGCCCCGTGTTCTCCCATCTGGGACAGCTCCCCCTGCCCCACCTCCAGGAGAGCACAATAACTCCGTGGGAGGGATTCCCCCCATCAACACTATCTGGGTTGCAAAAACCATGGGTTGCAGAAAAGCAAATTGATCCATCTATGGCTTCCTTTAGATAGAAGCCACTTGTTAGACAGACTTCTATTGAACAGACAGTGGTACAACCATACCAAAATTCATGCTGTCTTTCATTCAACCCAGAAGAGGATCATCGGCCAGTGGAGAAGGAGGGAAGTGGTGGAGCCGGGAAAGCGTGACTAGTTCTTTCAAACCCGGGAAGAAGAAAAAGCTTGGAGTTGGGTTATGCCTCTACTAGTCTAATAAAGTTTAAAATGGGTTTTTCATGTTTTTTGACAAGATTGTACGTGCCGGAACTCCCTTTTTATAAAAAGTCAGAACAAAATCCTATTGTCTGTAAAGTATAAGCACCAGCAGGAAATAAAAATAAAGCCAAAGCTTACATCGTTGCCAACAAGGAACTCCAATGCTTACATTGCTGCCAACAAGAAACTCTCCTTTGTTAATGCTGGTAAACAGTCTGCTTCTTAAAATAGCCATTCAAAAATCTAAATTTGCATACCACTAGAATTATATGGGTCAGTGAATGTTACCGTTCAGGAAACGGGATACAAGCTTTTTGCAGGGTGGTACAGAACCCCCATAATTCTACACAAGTTATCTTCTTAACCCTCCCCTCTGTGAAGGATATGCTTCAGTTTAAATTCTCCCTGCTAGTTATGCTGTGTGTGTATTAGAGGTAAAAAGGATTCATGTGTTACAGGCTGTTGAAATGTTAATGTCCCTCCCCCAGCCAGCCCTATTTTAAAGGGTAATTGATCTATTGTGTTGTGTGAAGAAGCCCTGTGTTTACTGTTTACTTTGATTAGATAAGTGGCTCATGTTAATTATTCTGATTGCTTCATTGTGGTAATTACCACTTCTATATGCGGGGCCAAGCTGTCTAGATAATGTATTCTGTTACAACTAGTAATTACCTCCACTGATGTCATTATCTAAAGAAATGTGTCTTCAGAGTCGGCTCCGAAGTGTCTGCCTATAATCTGTATGAGAGCCCCCACTGTGTGTGGAAAGGGGGTGGAGATTTCATTGTTCTTTGATTGAGGATTTAGCTTGTAAACTGCATATATACCAGCAGCATGCTGCCATTAAAGTGTCTTGTTCCAGCAGTAAGCTCTGACTCATGTGTGGCTTATTGGGCGATCCCAGGAATATTCCTCCTCGTGGAATATTGGGGTGATTTGCTTTTATGGGAAGAAGGGAATGCTTGACGGGGATATTCTAATTCCGTCACACCCTCTGTATTGGAGTTTCGGATCGGAGCCTGGCTCCTTGCTACGTATTTGGTGGTCTTGTTCTGAAACTGCACAAATTCTGCATGATAATATAACCAATATCACCAATTTCACACTTGATTTTACTCCTGCCCAATTTTACTACACCATACTTTCCTCCCAAAATCCAAAGACAATAAATGATTGGCTCTTCACTTAGTAAATGTTGCAAGATGATGTATCCCCTCCAAATGGGGCACCACTACCTCCCCGACAATAGCAGATTGGCACTGTCAGGGTCAGCCATACAAGCTGAAATGGAAGAACTGATCAGTTTTGCGCAAGATAACCCCTCTAAATTTACCCGCACATGGGCACGTTGGCTGCACTTTCAAGAAACTTTGAATGCAGTAGAACCACAAACTGTGCTGGGACAACTGGCTGACGCCTGACCTCAATGATAAACTAGAGATGTACAGTATATAAGTAAATTACCCCACACCTGCGCAAAGGCAATGTGCAAATATCATACAATATCTATAAATGAGAGCTGCACGTTATAAAGCAAAATAGCTCAACAAAAAATTATTTAACCACTTCCATACCAGGCACTTACGCACCTTCCCGCCCAAGCCAATTTTCAGCTTTCAGCGCTGTCGCACTTTGAATGGCAATTGCGCGGTCATGCTACACTGTAACCAAACAAAATTGGCGTCCTTTTTTCCCCACAAATAGAGCTTTCTTTTGGTGGTATTTGATCACCTCTGCGATTTTTTTTTTTTGCACAACAACTAAAAAAAGACTGAAAATTTGGAAAAAAAATAAATTTAAATTTTTTTCTGTTAATTTTTTTGTAAGTAAGTACGTTTTCTCTTTCAATTACGGGCACTGATATGGCGGCACTGATGGGCACGATGAGATGGCACTGATGAACATCGATGAGGTAGTACTGATGGGCACCGATGAGGTGGCACTGATGGGCACTGATTGGCGGCGCTGGTATGCAGCAATGATGGGCACTCATAGGCAGCACTGATGGGCACTCATAGGCGGCACTGATGGGCACTCATAGGCGGCACTGATGGGCACTCATAGGCGGCACAGATGGGCACTCATGGGCAGCACTTATGGGTGGCACAGATAGGCACTGATAGGTGGGCACTAGGCATGGATGGGCACTGTGGGGTGGCACTGATGGACACTGTGGGGTGGCACTGATGGATCCATGTTGCCAGTCAGTGCCCATTTGTGGGCACTGATTGGTATCTTATTTTTTTTACTGCCTTTTTTTTTTAATGCCCCTTTTTTTATTTTTTTTCCCTTCCCTGGTGGTCCAGTGTGGTGATCCAAGGGGGGGCTCCGCTGATAAACAATCAGCGCGAACCCCCCCTGTCAGGAGAGCCGCCGATCGGCTCTCCTCTACTCGCGTCTGTCAGACGCGAGTGAGGAATAGCCATCAACGGCTCTTCCTGTTTACATCGTGATCAGCCGTGATTGGACACGACTGATCACTGATCGTTGCGCTGCGCGCCCCCATGGGCGCGCGCGGGCATGAAGTCCTGCAGGACGTCAAAAGACGTCCAGTCAGAATTTCAGAACCACGTCCCGGACGTCAATCTGTTATTGACCGGGCGGGAAGTGGTTAACGTGCTCAAGTGCAAGTGCATCCATATAACATAAATATTGTAATATGTGAATAAAGTGCTATAAAGATCCCAAAAATCTCAATAGAGAGTCCTATCAACACTCTGGGCCAGATTCAGATAGATTAGCGGATCTTTAGATCCGCGTAATCTATCTGATTTGCGATCCGCCGGTCCAATTTAGCGAGGCTAGTGCATGATTCACCAAGCACTTACCTCGAAAATTGCACCGTCGGATCGTAACTCCCCCGGCGGAATTCAAATTCCGCGGCTAGGGGGAGTGTAGAATTTAAATCAGGTGGGTTCCCGCGACGATTTAACTGCGCATGCGTCGCCGGTGAAATTTGCCAGTGCGCATGCTCCAAATGACGTCGCTAGGACGTCAATGTTTTCGGCGGCTACGTAAATTCCGGCCATCCGTATTCCCGATCGACTTACGCAAACGACGTAAAAATTAGAATCTCGGGAACGGCAGCCATACTTAACATTAGCTACCCCTCATATAGCAGGGGTAACTATCCGCCGGAAAAAGCCGAACGCAAACGACGTAAAAAAAAAACGACGGGCGGGCGGGCCTTGAATCGGCGGTTCTCCTCATTTGCATATCCGACGCGTAGAAAACTGCGACGACACCTAGTGGCCGGCGGTAGATTGCAGCCTAAGATCCGACTGATGTAAGTCACTTACACCAGTCGGATCTAAGGGAGATCTATGCGGAACTGATTCTTATGAATCAGTCGCATAGATCCGACCGGCTGGACTCAGAGATACGACGGCGGATCAGGAGATCCGCCGTCGTATCCCCTTGATGAATCTGCCCCTCTGTGTTATCCAAAAACACTTCTGTGGTCAGAAACTGTAATGCCACGTACACGCGACCGTTTTTAATGTCATGGAAAAAAATGATGCTTTTCTCAACGTGATTCTTGTCAAGCCTGCCTTGCATACACACGATCGTGAAAAAAAATGCTCGAGCAAAGCGCGGTGACGTACAACACGTATGATGACACTATAAAGGGGAAGTTCCATTCAAATGGCGCCACCCTTTGGGCTGATTATGCAAATTTAATTTTTTTTAATGACCTGTGCGGCACAGGGCGTGACCGCGAGGGGAGCTAAGCCTGGCAGAGTGTAAACGAGTGTACTACGCTCGGTATATGTCGGCGGCGGCGTTCAAACACAGCGCGGGAAGCGGGGATCGACTCAGAAACAGCGCGGGAGAAGCAGGGAGGACACCACCAAGGCCGCAGATGGACGACAAGGCCGCCGATGGACGCCGGACAAGACACCTACGAGGGGCATTCAAACTGTAAGTGTTTTATTTTTCCCTGAAATTTCCCTTCTAGGTTGGGGGTGCACGCTTTACCCCGATAAATACGGTAAGTGATATTTAAATGCTCTAGCTTACAGCAATCAATTGATCTAATAAAAAACGAACCTTTAGTGTTCCTTAAGGCTTCTCCTCCCTTCCCCCGGCGAGTCACAATTTTGGTCCCTGCCTTGCTGCTTAGCCTTGTCCTGATCTAACCTGTGCCTTGCTCCTGCCTCCCTCTGTTCTGTTCCCAGCCGTGATCCCTCCTTCCTTGGCAATCCTTGTACTGTACCCTTGTCCCTAGTTTGGTCTGTATATATATATATATATATATATATATATATATATATATACCGTGGGCCAAATTCTCAAAAACTCTGCGTAACTTAAATTTCAGCAGTTAAGTTACACTGACTTAAAATTTCTACCTAAGTGCCTGATCGTCAAAGCACTTAGGTAGAAATTACACGCTGTGTAACTTAAGTGCCGCCGTCGTAAGGCGGTCCTCCTCTCCTGGGGGCGTTTAAAATTTAAATGAGGCGCGCTCCCGCGCCGGCCGTACTGCGCATGCGTGTGACGTCATTTTCCCGACGTGCAGCGCGCGAACGTAATTAACGCCGGTCGGCTTTGAGAATTTCGACGGGACACTAAAGTTGCGACGGGTGAAAAAAAAAGACGCGCCGGGAAAACAAATAATTATAAAAAAAAATGTCAGCGTCGCTCAGCATGCATTCCTGAGAGGGAGAACTCCATGCCAATTTTCAAAGAAAAAAACGGCATGGGTTCCCCCCCCAGGAGCATACCAGGCCCTTAGGTCTGTTATGGGTTGTAAGGAGACCCCCCCACGCCGAAAAATTGACGTAGGGGGTCCCCCTACAATCCATACCAGACCCGTATCCAAAGCACGCTACCCCGGCCGGCCAGGAATGGGCGTGGGGACGAGCGAGCGTCCCCCCCCCCTCCTGAGCCGTGCCAGGCCGCATGCCCTCAACATGGGGGGGTTGGGTGCTCTGGGGCAGGGGGGCGCACTGCGGGCCCCCCCACCCCAGAGCACCCTGTCCCCATGTTGATGAGGACAGGACCTCTTCCCGACAACCCTTGCCATTGGTTGTCGGGGTATGCGGGCGGGGGCTTATCGGAATCTGGGAGTCCCCTTTAATAAGGGGGCCCCCAGATACCGGCCCCCCACCCTAAGTGAATGGATATGGGGTACATCGTACCCCTATCCATTCACCTGGAGGCAAAAAGTAAAATGTAGTAAACACACAACACAAGGCTTTTTAAAATAATTTATTATTCTGCTCCGGATGCCCCCCCTGTCTTCGTTATTAGCTCAATTAGCAGGGGGGCTTCTTCTTCCGCTCTCCGGGGGTCTTCCACTCTCCGGGGGTCTTCCGCTCTCCGGGGGTCTTCTCCGCTCTCCGGGGGGGGCTTCTCCGGACTCCGGGGGGCTTCTTCCATCTTCTCCCCTCTTCCGCTGTTGACTCGGCGAACCCCGGTTCTTCTGCAGCTCTCCGGTGCCTTCTTCTTCAGCGCTGGCTGCCTGCTATCTTTGTGTGTTAGCTCGATTTCAAACAGGCAGCCGGCGCGGTCTTCTGTGACGTCATCTTCTCTTCTGTTCTTCTCCCCTCTTCCGATGTTGCCTCGTCGCATCTTGTCGCTGTAATGATGGAAGCGCGCCTTGCATCACATTTATATAGGCATCACCGTCCCATCATGCTCCGGCAGGTACCCACGTGGTGGGTGCCTACCCACGTGCACCCACCACGTGGGTACCTGCCGGGGCATGATGGGACTGTGATGCCTATATAAATGTGATGCAAGGCGCGCTTCCATCATTACAGCGACAAGATGCGACGAGGCAACATCGGAAGAGGGGAGAAGAACAGAAGAGAAGATGACGTCACAGAAGACCGCGCCGGCTGCCTGTTTGAAATCGAGCTAACACACAAAGATAGCAGGCAGCCAGCGCTGAAGAAGAAGGCACCGGAGAGCTGCAGAAGAACCGGGGTTCGCCGAGTCAACAGCGGAAGAGGGGAGAAGATGGAAGAAGCCCCCCGGAGTCCGGAGAAGCCCCCCCCGGAGAGCGGAAGAAGAAACCCCCCCCCGGAGAGCGGAGAAGACCCCCGGAGAGTGGAAGAAGAAGCCCCCCCTGGTAATTGAGCTAATAACGAAGACAGGGGGGGCATCCGGAGCAGAATAATAAATTATTTTAAAAAGCCTTGTGTTGTGTGTTTACTACATTTTACTTTTTGCCTCCAGGTGAATGGATAGGGGTACGATGTACCCCATATCCATTCACTTAGGGTGGGGGGCCGGTATCTGGGGGCCCCCTTATTAAAGGGGACTCCCAGATTCCGATAAGCCCCCGCCCGCATACCCCGACAACCAATGGCAAGGGTTGTCGGGAAGAGGTCCTGTCCTCATCAACATGGGGACAGGGTGCTCTGGGGTGGGGGGCCCGCAGTGCGCCCCCCTGCCCCAGAGCACCCAACCCCCCCATGTTGAGGGCATGCGGCCTGGCACGGCTCAGGAGGGGGGGGGACGCTCGCTCGTCCCCACTCCCATTCCTGGCCGGCCGGGTAGCGTGCTTTGGATACGGGTCTGGTATGGATTGTAGGGGGACCCCCTACGTCAATTTTTCGGCGTGGGGGGGTCTCCTTACAACCCATAACAGACCTAAGGGCCTGGTATGCTCCTGGGGGGGAACCCATGCCGGTTTTGAATTTAAAAATTGCCGTGGAGTTCTCCCTCAGGAATGCATACCAAATGCCGTCGCTGGAACGGGCCTTTACAAGGTTTGGCTAACTTTCCACATTATAAAACCAGCCCTAGTTTTGCGCCGGCAAATGCGGAACTTAGGCAGAAATCAAAGTGCTGAAATGCTTTGAAAATCTGCTTAAGTCCTCATTTGCATACGCAAAGCTGCATTTCAATGAGAAATGCCCCCAGTGGCGGATGCGGTACTGCATCCTAAAATCTGACCGTGTAAGTGTCTTATACATGTCAGATTTTCTGCCTAACTTTGGAAAAAGCCTTTTGAGAATCGTTTCCAAAGTTAGGCACAGGGATACGCAGGCTGAACAGCAGTTAAGTCTGCGTATCTCTTTTGAGAATTTGGCCCCGTGTTTCCCCGAAAATATGACCGGGTCTTATATTAATTCTGGCTAAAAAAAACACACTAGGGCTTATTTTCAGGGGATGTCTTATTTATTTATGGTATGTACAAAAAAGTTTCTCCCCCTGTCTGCTCTGGAGTCAGCATTGTGAAATTCTGTAATCCCAAAAATAATTCTTTGTTTAAAGACCTTATAAAATTATGTAATCCGTTCTGTAAAAAGATAATATCATGTGCAGTGTGTCTCCTTGTGTAACATTATTGTGGAAAATACCTTATTTACAGTGCCGCTTGCTGCTCACGTGACCCGCTGGAGCTCAAATACTGCAGAGGGAGGGGGCAAGATCCCCAATGACGTCAGCCCCACTCTGAGTACTGCAGTGGGTAAGGGCTTAATAAAGTTTTATTGAAAAAAAAACAGCTGACATCAGCCAGGAGGAGAGGAGAAGAGCTCCGGCAGGTCACGTGAGCGCCCAGCAGTGCTGTAAATAAGGTATTTTCCACAATAAAGTTACAAAAGGGAGACACACTGCACATTATATAATCTTTTTACAGAACGGATTACATGTTTTTACAAGGACTTTAACTAGGGCTTATTTTTGGGGTAGGGCTTATATTGCAGCCATCCCAGAAACTCACGCTAGGTCTTATTTTCGGGGTAGGGCTTATTTTCGGAGAAACAGGGTATATATATAGTTAGTTAGTTGTTCAGGTTCAACAGTTCTTGTTAGTGAGGTTTTTGGTACTGTTTGGGGTAGTTCATGTTTACTGTGTTCATGGTTTGCTGTGTTTGCTGTGTTCATTGTTTGCTATTTCTCACTGTAAATAAATTTAACTTTAATATATATATATCTCCTTTGTTTGGTCTCAGTTCCTCTGTGTAGCCTATGTGTCTGGTCACCTTAGACGCTGATCCTGACAGGAACACCCGTGACTTAATGTGCCTTCTTCTCACCAACATTCATATATGCATCCTACTCACCAGAGCAAGTTGAACCCCATTACAGGTAGTCATATACAGCATGTGTGGATGTACCTTCTGGAGAGAAAAACCACCCGGGGCGAGTATCGCTGGCATTGTTCCTAAATTCATGGGTGCTCGTACAAGCTATATAGAGGTAAAGGAAAAAGCCTCTCATAGTAGTGAGCTCAACCTGCATTTCATAAAAGTTAAAGTGACGTGTTACGCTTGATACCACCCAACGCGTTTCGTCAGTGTGCATCTGTCATTAACAGGGGTCACATGACTGTACATGTCACCTCCCAAATATAAATACACAACCACTCTCTAAGATGATCCAATTCAAATCAATCCTCCTAAAACATCACACAGTGAACTCACTTGAGATATGTGTAAACAGTAAATAATTTAACTACAATATATTTAACTCTATTATATTTAATTATTGATCAATTCCTAATTGCAGACACAGGCCCGGATTCACAAAGCGCTTGCGCCGATGTATCTCAAGATACGCCGCGTAAGTGAAAATGTGCGCCGTCGTATCTGTGCGCCGGACCCACAAACTAAGATACGCCTAAAAACAGTAGGTTACGTTCACGCCGTAGGCAGTGATCCGGCGTATTTTAGGCAGTTGTTCCGACGTGGTTATGAGCATGCGCAGAGGGATGCGTCCTCGTCTCGGCACATGCGCAGTTGGTGATACGTATCTGTCCGGCGCTCGGCCCATCATTTGCATGGGGTTACGCCTCATTTGCATGGCTCACACCCACTTCCACCTACACCGACTTACGCCTTTGAAACCCAGTTCAGTTTTGGCAGCACTGGCTTTGTGAATTCCATGCTTGCCTCTCTGCGCTGCGTCGGCGTAGCGTATGTTATTTGCGCTACGGCGGCGTAATGTGCGCCCGCTCTCTGTGAATCTGGGCCTTAATCTTTTATACTCAAAAGAGGCCTCTGGTGGCCGAACGGGGTATTTGTTGGCCGAATATAAAACCATACAGTCCCCTCTAATGGCAGATTGTCATTTGGCACCTTAATGATATACTATCAAATAAAAATATATTAAATATACAATAAAAATGAACATCCAGTTACCCAAAAAGTGAAAAAAAAAAATCAACAAGGAAAATACAAGCATGGTAGTGTTAAGGAAATTTGTAAGTTCTGTATATAATTGTATTCTATTTTGTAAGTATTGCATACTGCCCTCACTGTGCACACGGCACTAATAATGTTTTCAGTACATGTTTGCATTCTTTCGAGTCCCGATTAGAATTAGTCTGCCTATGTTACGCCCCTTGTTACCATAAACGTACAATTGTTAATCATGTGTATAAAAACCTTCAATAAAGGCATAATAAAGCAGAATAGTTATTTGGAAAGATGAAGTGTATCTTTTATGTCTGTTCCCTACTGCAGTAGATATTATTAATTTGGAACCACTAATCAATATGAGGATAGGAGTTGCCTATCAATAAAATGTCCAGGTCAAGTGGCGAGCAGCCAGGAGGAGGATTTACAGGTGACCCTGAGGATCCGAAACAGAGCTTGAGACGATCCGGGAATTTCTGATAATCAGCCGGCTGAGGTAAGCCTTTGCTTACAATTGAGTTATCAGATTTCCTTGATCGGTAAGGCATTTTCGGGACAAAGGGTACCTGTTTTAATCCCCTTAATCGAACTGTATTGATTAGTAGTTATATGTTATGTTGTCACTGTCTACTGTTAAAGATAAGAAAGGGAAGTGTTAAAGATAAGAAAGGGAAGAACAGTGTTGTTCACAGGTATATGTAGTACATCTGCTAGTTAAAGTAGTTTAGAGGCAAGAGGGTATAGGCACAAGTAGAGAAGACTGGCCAGCCATTATGGGCATTTACCACTTAACACCCTTAATGCTCTATTGTTCTGACAGGACGTCATATGACATCCTGTCATTTAAAGCCGCTAGGGGGCGTCGCGTCACTGGGAACACAATGCGCGTGCCCGGCGGCCGCGATGGCTGCCGGGCACCCGCGATTGCCCAGTAACTGAGCAGGGACGTGGAGTTCTGTGTGTAAACACAGAGCTCCACGTCCTGTCAGGGAGAGGAGACCGATGCTGTGTCCCTTGGGACACAGATCGGTCACCTTCCCCAGTCACCCCCCTCCCCCTACAGTTAGAACACTCACTAGGCTACACATTTAACCCCTTCCCCGCCCCCTAGTGGTTAACCCCTTCCCTGCCAGTCACATTTATACAGTAATCAATGCATATTTACAGCACTGTTCACTGTATAAATGTGAATGGTCCCAAAAATGTGTCAAAAGTGTCCGATGTGTCCACTATAATGTCGCTGTCCCGAAAAAAATCGCAGATCGCCGCCATTCCTAGTAAAATAAAAATAAATTTTGTAGGCGATATAACTTTTGCGCAAACCAGTCACTATATGGTTATTGCGATTTTTTTTTTTTTTACCAAAAATATGTAGAACAATACATATCGGCCTAAACTGAGAAAAAAATATATATAAAAAAAAAATGGGATATTTATTATAGCAAAAAGTAAAAAATATTGTCCAGGATTCAGAAAGAACTTACGACGGCGTATCTCCAGATACGCCGCCGTAAGTCCAAATGTGCGCCGTCGTATCTTTCCGCGTATTCTGGAAATCAGATACGCCTGAATTTGGCCAAGATACGACCGACGTAAGTCTACTACGCCGTCGTATATTTACGCTGGCCGAAAGGGGCGCTTCCGTAGATTTACGCGTTGAATATGCAAATGACTTAGATACGCCAATTCACCAACAGACTTGCGCCCGTCGTATTAAGCTACGCCGTTTACATAAAGCGTACGTCCGGCGTAAGTTTCCCCCTCATAAAGCAGGGGTAAGTCATGTTAAGGTATGGGCGCGGGAACAGCGTCGTATTTTATGTCGTTTACGTAAGTCGTACGTGAATGGGGCTGGGCGTAGGTTACGTTCACGTCACAGGCATTGAGCCGGCGTATGTTAGGGAGTAAATTCGACGTGATACTGTGCCGTTCGTTCGGCGCTTCATTTACATGGGGTCACGATTCATTTTAATACAACACGCCCACTGCCTTGCTACTTTGAATTACGCAGGCTTACGCCGGCCCATTTACATTACGCCGGCGTACATATGGGAGCAAGTGCTTTGTGAATACTGTACTTGCCTCTCAATGTTACGACGGCGTAGCGCATATGAGATGCGCTACGCCTATCTAAAGATGCGCCGATCTCTCTGAATCCCGGCCATTGTGGTTTTTTTTTTCAAAATTTACGCTCTTTTTTTGATTATAGCCCAAAAAATAAAAACCGCAGAGGCAATCAAATACCACCAAAAGAAAGCTCTATTTGTGGGGAAAAAAGGACGTCAAATTTGTTTGGGAGCCATGTCGCACGACCGCGCAATTGTCAGTTAAACCAACGCAGTGCTGGAAGTGCTGGGCAGGAAGGGGGTGTACGTGCACAGTAGGCAAGTGGTTAAATTAAGTAAGGGAATGAAGGGTAAGAGACCCTTAAAAATGCCCAGTACAAGAGGAGCACTATAAAATATATGAACCAATGGTGTGGTTCCGCCTATATTGAGCCCCTAGATTAACGGTTAAAGTGGTCAGGGATCCACAATTTGTAACAGGGTTACCACCAAAGTCCGTAGGGACTAGGAATCATGCAGAGTTAACAGTTAACTATGTGAGCAGGATGGATCAAGGGTGACAATTAGGGATGAGCTTCGAGTTCGAGTCGAACTCATGTTCGATTCAAACATTGCCTGTTCGGCGAACAACGAACAATTAGGGGTGTTCGCGGCAAATTCGAAAAGCCGCGGAACACCCTGTTAAAGTCTATGGGAGAAATCTAAAGTGTTAATTTTAAAGGCTAATATGCAATTTATTGTCCTAAACGGTGTTTGGGGACCTTTTTTTAGGAGCAGTGAATTTAATAATGCTAAAAGTGAAACAATAAAAGTGTAATATTACTTTAAATTTCGTACCTAGGGGGGTGTAAAGTCAGCAGAACTGTCCCTGCACAAAGTGTAATTTCTGAAAGAAAAAAAGGCATTTAAAACCGGCTTTGCAGCTCTAATGAATTGTCGGCTCTGGCAATCCAGAGAAGACCGGGCTTTCCCAGTGACGTACGAGGGTGCGTCAGAGGGGGCGGGGTCACGTGACGGGCGACGCTTCCCCTATATAAGAAATGTCACAGCTCCAGTGCGTCATTCCGCTGGGCTGTGTCCAGCGGAGAGTGGAGTTCGCCTGCTGCGCTCTGGATGGATGGATCTTCTCATCGCTGGACCGGACCGCTGATCACCCGTCGCTGGAGAGATCATCCGTCGCTGGATAGAAGACAACATTGGAGCGGGGGGCCGGGCCAAGAACGGATTCACATCACTGGATTTTTTTTTATTATTATTTATTAATAAAGGATTTTTTTCTACGGTGTCTGTGTGTTTTTTTTAAACTATTTACACTTCCTTCGTGAAATGGTAGAGGTACAATGTACCCCATTACCAATTCACATAGGGGGGGCCAGGATCTGGGGGTCCCCTTTGTTAAAGGGGTCTTCCAGATTCTGATAAGCCCCCCGCCCGCAGACCCCCACAACCACCAGGCAAGGGTTGTGGGGATGAGGTCCTTGTCCCCATCAACATGGGGACATCCTCCCCATGTTGAGGACATGTGGCCTGGTGCGGTTCAGGAGAGGGGGGCCACACTCTGTCCCCCTCTCTTTTCTGCGGCCGGCCAGGTTAACGTGCTCGGATAAGGGTCTGGTGTGGATTTTAGGGGGAACTCCACGCCATTTTTTTTTTATATTTGGGGTGGAGTTCCCCTTAAAATCCACACCAGACCTGAAGGGTCTGGTATGGATATTTGGGGGAACGCCACGTCATTTTTTTTTTTTAATTGACGGTGGGGTTCCCCTTAATATCCATATCAGACCTGAAGGGCCTGTTAATGGAATTTGGGGGGACCCCCAGTATTTTTATTTTTTATGAATGAATCATCTCTGAATTGCCAGAGCCGACAATTCATTAGCGCCGCAAAGCCGGTTTTAAATGCCTTTTTTTCTTTCAGAAATGACACTTTGTGCAGGGACAGTTCTATGTACGGGAAACATGCACTTTTTCACATGCTGACTTTACACCCCCCCTAGGTACGAATTTTTTTTTTTTTTACAATTCTTTATTTTATATATGTTTTCTACATACAAGTCAGACTAGGTACAGCTTATCTTTACATCATACATTGCACTCCTTATCTTAACATTTCTTATACTCTATATTGCGACCTCCTGTACCCCTTCTGGTCCCCCTTCAACAGCCCCGGTCTCCTCTCTTGTATATGCCCACATTCTTCTTTTACCTTCCTCAGAGAGGTGTCCTGTGCCTCCAAAATTATTAATCACCCTCCCTACCCTCCCCCCCCTTCCCACAACTAAAATAAAAATAGAAAACAAAATGTATACAAAAAAAAAAAAAAAGTCGGCCGTAGTCTCTCCCCTCTTCCCCCCCTATCCGCTCCGCTCCCTATATTCCCTATATGGAGTCCATACCCTCCAGTAGGTCTCCTCTCGTTCCTGTATTCCCATTGTGAGGTTCTCCATCATCTGTATCTCATTTATTCTACTTATCCATTGCGATTTAGTTGGGGACGAGGTGTTCTTCCATAAAATTGGTATACAGGCCTTCGCAGCTGTTATCAAATGGCGTATTAGGGATTGTTTATATTTTTCCATTGTTATGGGAATGTCGAGTAACAAGAACGCTGCGGGTCTATGTCCCAGGTCAATCCCGGTAATTTCCAGGACCGTCTCCGAGACCATCTCCCAGAATTCTCTTATCACCCGACAGTCCCAAAATATGTGTACCATAGTGCCCTCTTCCTTCTGGCATCTCCAACAGACTTTGGACGTATTAGGGAAGAGCCGGTTTAATATTGATGGTGTCCTATACCACCTTGTCAGGACTTTGTACCCCCCCTCCTGGTACCTAGATGCAATTGAGGCCTTATGTGTGAATGCAAAAATCTTATTTTTCTGTGTCTCAGTAAACTTGATGCCCAAATCCTTTTCCCATGCCTGCATAAAGACGAGCTCTTGTGGGGCGTTAACTTCAGTCAATATATTATACATATAAGACAGCGTATGTCTCATTGGTTCTTTTTTTAAACAGATTTCCTCAAATTTGGAGAGGCTTCCTATCTCTGCCTCCCGGATCTTCAGAGAGCCTAGAAACGTTCTTAATTGATTTCGTCTCCAACTGTCTATATCTTCTCCGTATGCCATCTCTAAATCTTCACTCTGCATTACATGGTTTTCTCTTATGAAGTGTATCAGCCTACTGGCTCCCTTCCGTCTTAAGTTTTTAAACTGTCGGTCTCTGATACCTGGCTCAAAGCTCGGGTTTCCCAGAATAGGTGTCATAGGGCCAATACACTTCACCAGATTCGATTTCATACCTATCCTTCTGATAACTCTAAGGCCCCATACACACGATAGAATTTATCCGCAGATACGGTTCAGCGGACCGTATCCGCGGATAAATCCTCTCTAAGATTTCAGAGGATTTCAATGCGATGGCGTGTACACACCATCGCATTGAAATCCGCGCTGAAATCCTCTGCCGATGACGTGTCGCGCCGTCGCCGCTATTATGACGCGGCGACGGGCGCGACACTGTCATATAAGGAATTCCACGCATGCGTCTATTCATTACGGCGCGTGCGGGGAATCCCTTTGGACGGATGGATCCGGTAAGTCTGTACAGACGAGCGGATCCATCCGTTGGAATGGATTCCAGCAGATAGATATTCTGTGCATGTCGACAAATATTTATCTGCTGGAAATCCATTCCAGGGGAGATTTATCTGCGGATAGATATCCGACGGAGTGTACACACCATAGGATCTATCCGCAGAAACCCATTTGATGGGATTTATCTGCGGATAGATTCTATGGTGTGTATGGGGCCTAAGTGTGGCCTTTATCATGGGATGTTTCTTTGCAGACTGAGATATCTTATTCATATCCAGCCACGCCATTCCTTCTATGGGGATATTGCTAACTTCTTGTTCCAGGTTTACCCAGGGTTTGTTTGTCTGGTGTAAGCACCAGTCCACAACTCGTACCAGATGAGAAGCCTCGTAATACCCCATAGGGTCGGGTAGGCCCACTCCTCCTTTTTTTTTGGATAAGATCAGTATGTTCCTCCGAACTCTGGCCGGTTTTCCTGCCCATATGAACTTCGTAAATTTAGAGCTTAAATCTTTCAGGAATCCCCTCGAGAGTGTTATTGGGAGGGTCTGAAATAAATAGAGTAGTCTAGGCATAATGTTCATTTTAACTATGTTTATTCGGCCAAACCATGAAAAGATTTCTTTGTCCCACCTTAGTAGGTCTAGTTTTATTTGTTTTAATAGGGGTAGAAAATTTAGTTCATAAAGCCTACCCAAGTTTCTTGGTATTTTTGTCCCTAAATATTCTACATGGGATTCCGTCCATCTAAAAGGGAAATTACTGGCTAGTTGTTGCCGCAATCCACTGTCCACCTCAACTCCCATTGCTTCTGATTTGTTATAATTAACTTTAAAATTGGAAATTTTTCCGTATCTTTTAATTTCAGCTAATAAGCATGGAAGCGATGTTATCGGGGATGTTAATGTGAACAGTAGATCATCGGCATATGCTGCCACCTTATAATCCACCTCCCCTACCCGGATCCCCCGTATATCATTATTTGCTCTTATAATTCTTAAAAAAGGCTCCAACGAAAGAACAAATATGATTGGGGATAGCGGGCAACCCTGCCGGGTACCATTATGAATAGGGAAGGGGTCTGATTTTTTCCCATTTACTCTAACTCTTGCCGATGGGCAGGAGTATAGGCTTGTGACCCAATTCTGTACCCCCTTTCCCAAGCCAATATGTGATAACATTGCTTTTAAATACCCCCATTCCACCCTATCGAACGCTTTTTCTGCATCCGCGGATATCAGGACTGCAGGCTTATGGCGTTGTTGGGCGAGGTATATTGTACTTATTACCCTTTGAGTGTTTTCTCTGCCCTCTCTGCCCGGGGTAAACCCCACTTGGTCAGGATGTATCAATAACGGGATATATGTTAGTATTCTATCGGCCAAAATCTTTGCTAGAATCTTTAAATCAACATCCAGCAAAGATATTGGCCGATAGCTGGAGCACTGGGCAGGGTCTTTCCCTTCCTTGGGGATCACTACAATCTCAGCCAGCAAGGTTTCTGCCGGCATCCTCTGACCATCGCAGATCGAGTTAAATGCCGCTATGTACCTAGGTGCCAGTTTTTCCGCGAAGATCTTATAATATCGCAGTGTATATCCGTCGGGACCTGGCGCCTTTCCCGCTTTTAGGGCGCCCAGTGCTCCCATAAATTCTTCTACTGTAATCGGGCCGTCTATCTTCTCTGCACTTTCTTTGGGTATCCTTGGCATTTCTGAGGACACTAAGTATTCCTTGATAGCTTCTTCTCTTTCCACAAGGTCTGGTCTTAAACACTGCTTTTCTAAACTATATAGGTTTGAGTAATACTCTCTAAATGCTTCCGCTATTTGTTGTGTAGAGCTCACCATCCCATTCCCCTGTGTTTTAATCTTCTCAATCTGGTTACGGGCTCTCGTGTCTCTGAGTGCATTTGCCAATAGTCTGCTGGGTTTATTCCCATATTCATAATAAGTTCTTTTACACCTATTCAATGTAGCTTTTGCTTTATCCGTTAACATAAGATTTAGTTTTTCCCGCAATCCCGCCAATTTCTCTCCTATCTGGTGCGACTGTAGTTTCTTATGTGCCGTTTCCAGCGATTGGATTTCCCCCAGCAGACTATCGAGTTTAGCATTCTGAGTACGTTTTCTGTGTGCCCCCAATGATATAAGCACTCCTCTCAAATAGCATTTATGTGTCTCCCATAAACTCATAGGCAGTGTTTCATCCAGATCGTTAGTAGAGAAGAAATTATCAAGTTCCTGGGCTATCTGTTTCTCATATTCCGGATCTTTTAAGAGTGTCTCATTGACTCTCCAGTTCCATTCTCGTGGGCCTCTCTCACCCCATTCTATGCTACAATTGGTTGGCGCGTGGTCAGATATTGTGAAAGATCCTATTTTTGCATCTCGTAGCCTAGAGAGAATGTTCTGGTCTAAAAAAAATATAGTCTAACCTTGTGTATGTCTTATGCTTTGCGGAAAAGAAACTATAATCCTTGTCATAGGCATGCATTATCCTCCAGCTATCTATTATCTGTGTATCTTTCAGTAGACGCCTTGCTTTACGTAGTTTTGTATTAGATATATGAGATACTCCCTTTGACACGTCTATTGCTGGGTCCAGCGCTATATTTAAGTCGCCTCCCAAAATTAGAAATCCTTCCTTGTTTTGTTGTACCACTTCCAAGTATTTTTCCAGTGTAGGTATAGGATCCTCATTGGGTAAATACAAATTCACCAGAGTAACTTTTTGATTCCCTAATTCTCCTATCACTATTAACATCCTTCCTACGTCGTCCGTAATTACATTTGATTCTTTCCAATTCATTTGTTTTGAGAGCATAATTGCCACCCCATTCGCTTTGGATGTTTGGGAGGCACCATGGTACACTGTCGGATATCTTTGATTGCCTAGTCTTGGCATTTTATCTCTTCTGAAATGTGTCTCTTGTAAAAAGATTACTTGAGCTTTGATTCTACTGAGTTCTGCCATTAATTTAGTACGTTTTTCTGGGCTGTTCAGGCCCTTGACGTTATATGATGTAAAATTTATTATGTCCATTTTATCGCCTTTCTAATCTGGTATACCTCACAAAGGGGTCCAGTAGTAAAAAATAAAACTACGGTGCAAGGGGGAGAAAAAGGGGAGAGAGACAGACCACAAAAAAAAAAAAAAAAAAAAGGAAACCCCCCTCCCTTTCCCCCGTACCTCGAGAACTAGTCACTCGTCCAAGTGCCCGAGTAATTACCCTTCCGCCCCCCTCTCGTGTCTCCCCTGATATTGGGGGCCAGACACCGCAGGCGCGGAGGGGACAGCAACAAAAAAAAAACAAAAAAAAAAAAAAAGAAAAGGGACCAGAGAAAAAATCCCTATCCCTTTATTTAACGCTTCCGGTTCACCTCCAATTGGAGGAGAAGCGTTTTTAGTGGGGAGAATGTATGTGCAGAAGAGAGCGAGGGTAGCGAGTCCAGAGCTCCCCTGCGTTATCCCACATGCACCCCATTAGTCGTTTCACATTGCCCTAGTGTTAACTTTGTCCTATATCCCTTCACCTCCGCTTCAGAATCACCCCCTTATTCCAGGCGTTCTCCCTTGGAGATAGCTCCACTGGGAGATATCTCCCAATCTTTTGGACACCAAAAAAAAAAAAAAGAAGAGGAAGAGAGAAGGGAGGGATAGAGGGAGATTCCTGGAAAAAAAAAAAAAGAAAATGCTATCTTTCCTCCCTTCCTCCCTTCCTCCCCTCCTCTCCCCTCACCCCCACAAAATTGTACCTCACCCCTCCCGACCGTACCCGGACCCCAATAGCAACCCACTACACTTCTACATATCACCAAAAAAGAAAAAAACAGACTTCCTTCTTTAGCATATTTAGGGTAAGGGGAGACATCTAGCGTATCTGCATCCTCCATCTTATGCATACAAACTTCTATGCGCATCTCCCCAACATCTACATACATTATACAATTATTCAATAATCCATTCAACTGTTCAATATACAAGCCCTATTTTCTTTTCTTGAACCTCATAAACAGATATCGGGGGTGTGCTTGAAAAAAAAAAAAAAAAAGAAGAGAGAAGGTGAATCTTGTTTACCAGCCCCTGGTAGCTAATCTTTTTGAGTTTTTATTTCCATTTCCCACCCTACTCTTGCCCCCCTTGGCCCTTTCCCTCCCCCCCTTATTCCCCACCTAATACTTCTATTTCCCCAATAACCACACTTCCATATTCGTGTATTCGTGTATTCGTGTATAAAGTGATAAAATTATCATACCCCTTAAAAAAAAAAAGCATGGGACCCTGAAAAAAACAAAAAAAAACAAAAACAAAAGGTGGGAATACACCCCACTTATCATTGTGACCACGATTGCAGTCAGTTTTAATGTCTGTGATGACTTTACTATATGTGCCCATTATTTGTGACCCCATCTTTACTATTTACCCCTCCCCTCCTTAATAACCCTTATGCCCCCCCTTTTTACCCTCCCTAAAATATCAGGGATCCATCCCCCCTATAAAAAGATACTACCCACATCCCCCCCCACAACTCCCACCCCACTACAAAGAAGAAACACCTCTTGCCCCCCCCTTCCCCCCACCCTTTTATTGGGCCTCCAAGAGGGCATTTTATTCTTCTGCCTATTCTCCCCAATAGGGAAATGTATCTGCAATTTTATTCTCCCTCTCCCTTTCCCTTCCTTCCTCCTTCCTCCTTCCTCCTTCCCTCTACTCCCTCCCTTCCCCTCTGCTTAACTAAAAAAAAAAAAAAAAAAAGGTGGAGGGGTGGAGCAATCCTATCTCTCTCATACAGACATTTATTCCTACCCCTCTGTCACTCCTTTATATATATGGTACATAATATGCATAGCCTCCTTATATCGGTCCATAATATATATAACCTCCATATATCAGATACCTCATGCCGACAACAAGAAACCACCAAAAAAAAATAGGAATATATGCAATATATGCAAATATATGCACCATTCGTTGTGCCAGCCTTTGTATAGCTTATATATATTCTTTGCCTATACACTTCTAACACAGCCCCCTTATTTTATATATCATTCAGTGTATATTTAACCCATCACTCCACTCCTCCTCCAAAAAAGAAAAACACACGGGGAGAAAAAAAAAGAAAAAAACCCCCGAGACAAGAGGCATTCAAGTCCGGGCCCTCTCCCCATAAACCTATATGAGACCCATATAGGGATGAGACAACAAAAAAAATAAAATAAAAAAAACTGTCCATTTTCCTCTTCTTACTCTATGGGAGCTCTGTTCTTATATTTCCTACATGACAAACGTCCCCTTTGTCAGTTTAATATCTGTCCATCATTATGGGTGACTCTAGCCAGTTCGGCACTTCTATGGGCTCAGCACCCAGAAACCGGAATAATTCTTGTAGTTGAGCAGGGGACCTTAAGCTAAAGTTCTGCCCTTCTTTTTTTATAATTACTGCCAAAGGATATCCCCATCGATACGTGGCTTCTTTAAGGCGAATATAGTCCAAGAGAGGTTTTAGCAAACGTCTTCTCCATTTTGTAAGCCTGCAAAGATCTGGATAGACCTGAATGTCCCCACCCTCCCATTTTACCACTCCCTCCTTCCAGGCCGCCCGCATAATGTCTTCCTTTACCCTGAAGAAGTGTACTCTACAGACCACATCTCTAGGGCCCCCTTGGGCGGGAAGGCGAAAAGTAGGGACTTTATGAACCCGATCCAGTTCGATTGGTGTATCAGCAGGTCTATTCAAAATTACATTGAATATGGTCGTGGCAGCCTCTCTCAGGGCCGGGCCTTCCAAGTTTTCAGGAACCCCCTTAATGCGGATATTATTTCGTCTGCTTCTATCCTCAGCCTCCTCACTGTGTAGCTGTAACGCAGCCATCTGTTGGTGCTGTCTCATGAGCTTTTATTCCATATTCAATAGTCTGTGCTCTAATTTACTGTTTTGCACTTCTAAATTTGTTATTTTCTGTTCGCCCCTTTCCACACCAGCGCGCACTTCTTCTATCTCCTCTCTTAGTGTATTTATAATAGTTTTAGTTAGAGTCTGTATATCCTCCTTTGTGGGGAGCGCCTGAATAAGTGCTCTAAGCTGCTCCATATCTGATATAGTCTCTTGTACCTTATTCTCCTGGGTTTGTGGGACCTTGTTACTATTCTCCAGACTTGTCATCCCCTCCCCCATCCTGTTTACCACAACTTCAGTGGGGGGATCTCCCCCCTTAGGCATACCTTTATACAGCATAGAAGATACCGCTGGTGCAGCAGATATTACCTCAATTATAGAGTCCCGTCTACCCTTCACAGCATTTCCTGCAACAGCCATCCCTGAGGGGTCTTTCGTGCTGCTGCTTCTTTCCCTGGTGTCCTCCAGTGACTGCAGCGTCGCGTCCGTCTGAGCCCTGAGATAGCGGGTAATGTAGGAGTGTGCTGGGGTGCTTGATGCTCGTGAACTCCATCCGGGTCTTCTTCCACGGCGCGACATGTGCCAGTACTGACCCGCTTGTCTGATGTAGACGCTCCGCTCTTCAGCACCGGCCCCCCCGTACGCCGCCACAGAGCCGCTACAGAGCCTGCTCACCAGAGTAAGTACAAGAGCAGCACTCTGCAGTAGGCGCTCTGTTTTGCTCCGCTCCCTGCCACTCAACTCAGCTGGCTTGCATACTTCGTTTGTCGGCTGCAGCGCGGCGAAACAGCGTGCAGCCGCACGTCACTGACACTGGGATCGGCGCTCTGAGGTGAAGGCTCTGCTTGTTTCCAGTGCTCACTGTCGGTCGGTCCTCTGTCGGGTGCATGCGGTGATCCCGCTAGGAGCTCCTCACACGCCGCCTCACTCCTCCATGCTCAAGCCACTCCCCCCGGAAACGGAAACCACCCTCATGAAACCCCCCAGGTACGAAATTTAAAGTAATATTATTTTATTATTATTTTATTGTTTCACTTTTAGCATTATTAAATTCACTGCTCCTGAAAAAACGCTTGTTTTTAAAACTTTTTTTTGCATTGATACATGTTTCCTGGAACAGGACCCAGGTCCCCAAACACGTTTTAGGACAATAACTTGCATATTAGCCTTTAAAATTAACACTTTAGATTTCAAATGTTCGAGTCCCATAGACTTTAACGGGGTTCTAAAGTTCACACGAACATTTGGTGTGTTCGCAAGTTCTGATGCGAACCGAACAGGGGGGTGTTCGGCTCATCCTTAGTGACAATTAACACTAGACAGAAAGGGACATTTGTATGTTAAGTTGTGGGATGAATTTGGGTACAGGCACTACAACTAGTAAAGTCAAAACAGAATACTTATATGTTGTCAGAGAGGGAAGATGGGATGGGATGAGCACTATGGCTGCCTGTCTGATCATAGAAGGTATATGAATTATGGGATTACAATACATGGTGGGATGCAAAGGATATAAGGACAAAATAAGGAAAGAGAGTTAAAAGAGAATGATATGCATGTCTTGTGTGCAAATAGGAAAAATGTACCGTATATACTCAAGTATAAGCCGCCCGAATATAAGCCAAGGCACCTAATTTTACCACAAAAAAATGGGAAAACGTATTGACTCAAGTATAAGCCTAGGGCGAAAAGGTGACTCGAGTATAAGCCGAGGGGGGCATTTTCAGCACAAAAAAATGTGCTGAAAAACTCGGCTTATACTGGAGTATATACGGTAAGTGATTTTAGAGAGATTTTTGTGTATGTGTGTGAATGCTGGAACCTTTAATTCTACATTGTGTGCAGATGTGACCCCCTCCTTTGTGCTCTCATGAACGAATGTAGCTGGGATGAGGGAGCAGTGATAAGCTGGAAGGACACCCTTAGACAAAACATATATAACAAAATGTGCCAGTTCATTTAGAATCTGATTTCAAAACATGGTAAAAAGGAGATTACATTTAACCGTGTATTACACAAAATGAGTATCCTTTGATAGTGGAAACAGTACTTAAAGGAAATTTAAGTAAAATGTCCTCCTTTAACCACTTAAGCCCCAGACCATTTTGCAGCTAAATGCCCAGGCCAGGTTTTGCGATTCGGCACTGCGTCGCTTTAACAGACAATTGCGCGGTCGTGCGACGTGGCTCCCAAACAAAATTGGCGTCCTTTTTTCCCCACAAATAGAGCTTTCTTTTGGTGGTATTTGATCACCTCTGCGGGTTTTTATTTTTTGCGCTATAAACAAAAATAGAGCGACAATTTTGAAAAAAAATCAATATTTTTTACTTTTTGCTATAATAAATATCCCCCAAAAACATATATAAAAAAAAAAAAATTCCTCAGTTTAGGCCGATACGTATTCTTCTACCTATTTTCTACCTAAAAAATCGCAATAAGCGTTTATCAATTGGTTTGCGCAAAATTTATAGCGTTTACAAAATAGGGGATAGTTTTATTGCATTTTTATAAAAAAAATTTTTTTTACTACTATTGGCGGCGATCAGCGATTTTTTTCGTGACTGCGACATTATGGCGGACACTTCGGACAATTTTGACACATTTTTGGGACCATTGTCATTTTCACAGCAAAAAATGCATTTAAATTGCATTGTTTATTGTGAAAATGACAGCTGCAGTTTGGGAGTTAACCACAGGGGGCGCTGTAGGGGTTAGTGTTCACTTAGTGTGTGTTTACAACTGTAGGGGGGTGTGGCTGTAGGACTGACGTCATCGATCGAGTCTCCCTATAAAAAGGATCACTCGATCGATACGCCACCACATACGGCTCTCCCCGTGCTTCAGCCTCGGGGAGCGATCGCGACTGAGCGGCTATAAACAAATAGCCGCGCCGTCGTCCCGGATCGCTCCCCGAGGGAACCCGCCCGCCGCACGCAGCGGGGGGGGGGGGTCCCGATCGGACCCCCCACCCGCTAGAAGGCAAGGACGTATACTGTATATACGTCCTTCTGCCTGTCCGTGCCATTCTGCGGACGTAAATATTCATGCGGCGGGCATTAAGGGGTTAAGGAAATATATCTGTGGATATATACATAGGTGTGCGCAGCCTATGGCATTAGGGTGTGCACCCGAAGCTCAAACACACACTACCAATCACTCACGATCTTCATTCAGAAAGGGAAGGGCCAGTAAATTACATACTTACTGACCCCTTCCCCCACTCATTCTAAAACATCTCCACAGCAACATCCGGCGGGAGAGGAGAGGAGGGAAGCCAGAAGAGCTGTAGGGAGAAGGGGAGGAGCTAGGGCAGTAGGGGGAATTTGTGCTGCACAGGGTGATTAGGGTGTGCCTGGGCACACCTGACACACCCTGTACGCACACCTATGGATATATATATTAGAATTAGGATGCAATGTTGAGATTATCACTTGAGTATTCATTTCTGATATGAGTTTACCAATTTTATTAATAATATAGGTATATTGTAATTGGTTTAGACAACCTTTGATTGGAAATGAAATCCAGGTTATTGTGGAAATTTGTAAGATGGGATTTGTTTAGATTAAGATAACAATTTTGTAATTTTACATTTATACAACAACCCTTATTTATAAAACAATAAAAAAAAATAAGATGAGGTTGTTAATTGGAATGCAGCTGCCATAATATTTAACAAACCCAAGATGGATGAGATACATAAGAAGTTTTTCTACAAAGATGAAATCTAAAGGTCTGATAATAACTTGATGTGCGGTCCCGTCCATGATGTGAGAGTAATAAATAAAATGTAGCGCCTGTGTACTTCTCAGTACAGGTGCTATGGAAAATTTAGTGGGATGAGAGACTTACTTGCTCTCATTTATGTTGATTTATTTCAATTCGGCTGTCGCCAGCCCTGAACTGTTCTGTGGGTCATTCTGTGCTTTAGAGATGTCGTTTCATCTCTGGATGGCAGGTGGCGCCAGAAGGGTCCAGGCGGAGCCGCTTCTTCCCAGCAGCCAATTAGAGGAGTTTTCCCTTGCGGAGAATGCTGAGGAGAGGTATTTCTGTGGCGGAGGCCATTGCTCGGGGTTCTTCACGGGTTCCTGGTTCCAGGTGCGGCACCCAACTTTAGGGTGTGCGCATATCACGGGACCCGGCGATATGGCCTACCAGGCACGTACTACGCGGAGTTCCTGACTCTGGGCCCTCATGGTCCGGAGCAACTGATGCTGCAAAGGGACCCCAGTGATTGACTGGGTTCCCCATCCCTCAGAAAGATCCCAAATGAGTTGTGCTGTTCGATGGGGAGTCGGTCTGAGGTGAACCCGGAGGCAGGTGACCCAACAGGGCTTAGACGAACCATTGGGGATCTGGGTGGCCGGACACTGACAGGTTGTATGCTGCAAACTGTCAGTCGGTGACTGAAGGATACAAGGTCTACCTGAGGGAGATTTAGACTGATCATTGACTGATCATCTACTATTCACACTCTTGATACACTGGGCCTGTGGTAGGGGTTCCTTACCAATCCTAAAGTCCAATAGAGCCGGGTCTGTGGCAGAGACCCGTTCCTCCCCGAAATGCTATAAGTGACGCTCTGGCTGCCAGGCCTGTGAGAGAGGTCTGTCCAGGGGCACTTTGCCCACTCCGGCTGGAGTGGCGACGTGACAAGTGAAACTATTGGAGGCAGGACTGCTTCGTCTATCCATGGCCTGAATCTGTGAGGTTTATTCTCTTTTCACCAATCTGACTGTTGGTCATGTTGGACCCAGGGGCAGATCCAGGGGGGGGCAACGTGTCAATTGCCCCCCTGAAAATATCACTGACTGACTGCAAGTCTCACTCTCTCCCACACCAGTATCGTCATCTGAACAGCAGCGACGAGAGAGAGAGACTCTATAATTGTCATAAGGCAGCGGCTGCGCTGGACCAGGACGGAGGAGGTGGGTGAAGCCACGCCGCTGGCTCGACCTATAGTTTTCCCTGCATTCAGTCTGGTTGCTAACGCCTGGGCCGCCTGGCGTCTAGTAACCAGTGACGTCAGTCACATCGGAGCAGCTGAGGACGAGGAGAGCCCCTAGCATTCAAAGCGCAGCCTTCTTCCTTCTCTGCTCCTGAGCTCAGTGTTGGCTCCACCCACCCCCTCCCTCCATTTTCTCTACACTGCAGGTTGCAGGCAGCGCGGCGTGTACACAGGAGGAAGAAGCAGTGAACACTCACCGACATCTGATGCTGCCCTGCCTGCAAACAGTGCAATAATCGGGACACTGCTCATCTCCCATGGTCGTCCTGCATAGGAGCCCCTCCCCCCACCAGAGCACCAAACTATTTTATTAACAGTGAGTAAAAAAATTCATCAATGTGTAAAAGTACAAAATACATGTGTGCCATTATTTATGAGGAAAAAAAAAGTGCTGCAGCTGCCCTTTTAGTCTTGTTCAGTGTTAACTCATTCAGCTCCAGGAAAGTTTTACCCCTCACATGTTCATGACCAGGCCATTTTTTGCGATACTGCGCTGCGTTACTTTAACTGACTGACAATTGAGCGGTCGTGCGGCGTTGTAAAATTGATGTTCTTTTATCCCACAAATCAAGCTTTTTTTTGATGGTTTTTAATTACCTCTATTTATATAAACAAAAAAAAGCGTCAATTTTGAAAAAAAAGCAATATTTTTTTCTTTTTGCTATTAAAAAAAATCTTCATTAATTTAGGCCAATATGCACTCTGCTACATATTTTCGGGGTTACAAAAAAAAAAACAATAAGCGTATATTGATTGGTTTGCACAAAAGTTATAGCACATACAAAATAGGGGATATAGTTACAGTGGTTTTATTTATTTTTACTAGTAATGGCGGCGATCAGTGATTTTTACGGGACTGTAAGATTGCGGCGGACAGATCGGGCACCTAACTGACACTTTTGACACTTTTTTGGGGACCAGTGACACTAATACCGTGATGAGTGCTAAAAATATGCACTGTGAGTGAGTGAGTGAGTAACTTGTATAGCGCAACAAATGCGAACTTAATCGCCTCAAGGCGCTTGGCATCCAGAGTCGTACAGGTCTTTCAGAAGAGGTGGGTCTTTAGTTTTTTCCTAAAAGCCTGATTGGTTTTCTTCCAAGCGGATGGTCGTGGGTAGAGCATTCCAAAATCTACATTCTCCCTTAGATTTGTAGCGAGATTTAGGGATTTGGAGAAGGTTTTGGTTGGTTGACCGGAGCACGCGCTTGGTCATTGTACTAATGACACTGGCTGGGAAGGGGTTAACATCAGGGGCGATCAAAGGGTTAACTGTAACCCTAGGGGGTGCTTTCTAACTGTGTGGGGGATGGATTCACTAGATGAAAAGAGTGATCCGTGTTTCTGGTTAGCAGAAACAGAAGATCACTCTGTTCATCTCTGACAGAGCAGCGGTCTGCATTGTTTACATCGGCAGAATGCTGTTCTATCTTTGTGGGGAGTGATCGCCTTATTTTTTGGCAGTGCCCCTCCCGAGACTAGACTCTGGATCTGCCACTGGTTGGACCAGAAATAAAGCATTGAAAACGTCAACCGACATTCCGTTACTGCTCTCACCACTATCATACCCCTGGACATATCACGGGGGTAACTTAAATACGCCGATCCCAAAATCTTACCAGCGGCTCCTTCGGGGGTAGCGCTACATAAATATAACAGACCCATCACATCAAGTCCACACACCCTGGCCCGGATTCAGATAGGAGATACGACGGCGTATCTCCTGATATGCCGTCGTATCTCTAAGGCCGGCCGGTCGTATCTATGCGACTGATTCATAGAATCAGTTACGCATAGATATGCCTAAGATCCGCCAGGTGTAACTGTGTTACACCGACGGATCTTAGGCTGCAATTCCAGGCCGGCGCTTCCGTGTCTTTTACGCATCGAATATGCTAATGAGCATTTACGCCGATTCAGAAACAAACGCCCGCCCGTCGCTTGCGTTCGGCTTTTTCCGGCGTATACTTACCCCTGCTATGTGAGGAGTATCCTATGTTAAGTATGGCCGTCGTTCCCGCGCCGAGTTTTGAATTTTTACGTTGTTTGCGTAAGTCGTTCGCGGATACGGATGGACGTAATTTACGCTCACGCCGAAACCAATGACGTCCTAGCGACGTCATTGGGAGCAATGCACGCCGGGAAAATTCGCGGACGGCGCATGCGCATTTAAATCGGCGCGGGGACGCGCCTGATTTAAATACTACACTCCCCCTAGCCGCGGAATTTAAATTCCGCCGGGGGATTTACGATACGCCGCCGCAAGTTTTGAGGTAAGTGCTTTCTGAATACAGCACTTGCCTCACAAAATTGTGGCGGTGTAACGTAAATCAGATAGGTTAGCGGATCTTTAGATCCGCGTAACCTATCTGAATCTACCCCATTGTTAGGATAGATGCCACCTGCAGCCAGTTGTTTTATAGTTTTTGATCTGGCTGAGAGCTTTCTGTTCTGTCATATACAGATTGTTGGGCCTTTTGTTTTTATGTATTTTTATTTTTGAAATCCAAAGCAGAATGTGTGGATTGTGAAATGATGTGCCCTTTTTCCTTGTAAGTTCCGTGGTATAAAAGGAATAATACTTTGGTATTGTTATCATTTATTATGTTATGACATCAGGAAAATAATGTCAGACTAAGTACTTGTGTTATCTCGCTAAAACTAACAACAGAGCAAACAATGAGAAATTATATTGCCAGGAAAAAGTTGTCTTTTTGAAACATGAAACGAGTTCTTACACAACCAGCGTGATAGAAAACAAGCCATTGTAATATATTTATGCAAGCTGGACCCAGTAATAAAGGTTCACCCCAATATTCACCCCGATATATCAGACCTGTAGCTTTATGCAAAGGTGCGATTAGACAAAGTTACAGACATTATTTTGGTCAAATATTTAACTTTTAATGGTCCCACATTTCTACGCAACAAAATACAGACAGTGGCGACTCTAGAAACAAAATATAGGAGGGCAGAGGCGGCTCTAGGATTTGTGAGGCCTTAGGCAAAACTTGACATGGGGCCCCACTCACACCTATGACGGGAAAAATAATTCAAGGACAAGAGCCTCTTCCCCACAAACCTGGCCGGTAGCTGTGGGGGTCTGCGGGCAGGGGGCTTGTAGGAATCTGGAAGCCACCTTTAACAAGGTGGCCTCCAGATCCTGCTCTTTAACCACTTGCCGTCGCCGCACCGTCATTATACGTCCACAAGGTGGCTCTCCTAGGCGAGACCACGTAAATGGACGTCCTACCTCTTAGCCGCCACTAGGGGCGCACGCGCGCCGCCGGAGGCGCGCGCGCCGCCTGAGGCGCGCGCGCGCCGCCCGCTCGCCCCCGACTCCCGTGCGTGTGCCCGGCGGGCGCGATCGCCGCCGGGCACACGCGATCGCTCGGTACAGAGCGGGGAACGGGAGCTGTGTGTGTAAACACACAGCTCTCGTTCCTGTCAGCAGGGGAAATGCTGATTTTCTGTTCATACAATGTATGAACAGAAAATCAGTGTTTCCCCTAGTGAGGCCACCCCCCCCCCACAGTAAGAACACACCCAGGCATACTTAACCCCTTCCCCGCCCCCTAGTGTTAACCCCTTCACTGCCAGTGGCATTTTTATAGTAATCTAATGCATTTTTATAGCACTGATCGCTATAAAAATGCCAATGGTCCCAAAAATGTGTCAAAAATGTCCGAAGTGTCCGCCATAATGTCGCAATACCGAAAAAAAAATCGCTGATCGCCGCCATTACTAGTAAAAAAAATATTAATAAAAATGCCATAAAAATACCCCCTATTTTGTAAACGCTATAACTTTTGCGCAAACCAATCAATAAACGCTTATTGCGATTTTTTTTACGAAAAATATGTAGAAGAATACGTATCGGCCTAAACTGAGGAAAAAAAATGTTTTTTTATATATTTTTGGGGGATATTTATTACAGCAAAAAGTAAAAAATATTCATTTTTTTCAAAATTGTCGCTCTATTTTTGTTTATAGCGCAAAAAATAAAAAACGCAGAGGTGATCAAATACCACCAAAAGAAAGCTCTTTTTGTGGGAAAAAAAGGACGCCAATTTTGTTTGGGAGCCACGTCGCACGACCGCGCAATTGTCTGTTAAAGCGACGCAGTCCCGAATCGCAAAAAGTACTCTGGTCTTTGGGCAGCAATATGGTCCGGGGGGTAAGTGGTTAAAACGGTGGTTCCCCTAAAAATAAAGTTTTGACATTGCATTTGGTATAATAATTACAGTTAGAATCGGCTGGTTATATGTAAATAATACCTCCGTACGTAGCGTTTGTATTATTCGTTCCCACCGCCACTTCCGGGTACGATGCTGGCAGTGGGCGTTCCATATTGATGGACAGGCATCCGACCGACGCATCCATCGCGTCACGAGATGCCGAAAGAAGCCGAACGTCGGTGCGGCTCTATACGGCGCATGCGCAACGACGTTCGGCTTCTTTCGGCATCTCGTGATGCGATGGATGCGTCGGTCGGATGCCTGTCCATCAATAAGGAACGCCCACCGCCAGCATCGTACCCAGAAGTGGCGGTGGGAACGAATAATACAAACGCTACGTACGGAGGTATTATTTACATATAACCAGCCGATTCTAACTGTAATTATTATACCAAATGCAATGTCAAAACTTTATTTTTAGGGGAACCACCCCTTTAATAACTAAGGGGCGGGAGCCACCCGGTGATGTCACCCGCCCCCATCCCCTCCACCCGTGACGTCATTGACTGAGGGCATGCTGGGTCATTGACATCACAAGGGGTGGTGTCACCGATAGTTACTGGTTGTTAGGGACGCTGGCGGCCCCGCTTCTGAGTCAGGCCTCTTACATCAGCGTTAAGGTCCCCTGTCCCTCAAAACTGGGGTAATGCATTGGGTGAGTGAGGCCCCTGTGAGTGTGAGGCCCCTGTGAGTGTGAGGCCTTAGGCGACCTCCTAATTTGCCTAATTAAAGAGCCGCCTCTGTAGGGGGGGCACATAAGATGTCACAGTCAAAACTGGGGGGGCAAAAATAATTTTTCACGGTATAACTACTTGAAGTCCAGCTAATTACAGGAAAATATAGTGTATGTAGTGCAGGAGTATGTAAGGTACAATATAGTGTATATAGTGCAGGAATGTGCAATGGACAATATAGTGCAAATAGCGCAGGAGTGAGTAATGTGCAATATAGTAGTGCATGAGTGTGCAATTGACAATATAGGCCCGGATTCACATACTTTGGCGCATATTTATGCCTCCGTAGCGTATCTAATATACGCTACGCCGACGCAGCGCACAGATGCAAGCACTGGATTCACAAAGTACTCGCCCCCAAATCTACGCTGGGTTTCCTCGGCGTAAGCCAGCGTAGGTGGAAGTGGGCGTGAGCCATGCTAATGAGGCGTGGCCCTCATGTAAATGATGGACTGAGCGTCATAAAGATAGGAATAACGTACGGCGCATGCGCCGTCCCGTGGACGCAACCCAGTGCACATGCGCAGAATCATGTCGAAACTACTCCCTAAGATATGACGGATCTCTGCCTACGATGTGAACGTAACCTACGCCCAGCCCTATTCACGTACTACTACGTAAACCCTACTACTACGTCCATACCTTTGCTTGAGTTGCGCCTCATAGATGGGGAATAACTATACGCCGGACGTAAGCCTTACGCAAACCGCGTATATTATGCGCCGGGCGCAACTACGTTTGTGAATCGACGTATCTCCCTCATTTGCATATTTGCAATGAGGCGGCCAGCGTAAATATGCGCCCAAGATACGCCGGCGTCGGAAAGTTACGTCGGTCGGATGAAGACTATTTTCAGGCGTATCTAGTTCTGTGGGCACGACGCACAGAAACGACGGCGCATAGTTACACTTATGCGGCGTATATCGAGATACGTCTGCGTAAGTGCTTTGTGAATCCGGGCCATAGTATATTGTGCAGGAGTGTGGAATTTATTATATAGGGGTTATTTACTAAAGACAAATCCACTTTGCACTGAAAGTGCACTTAGAAGTGCAGTCGCTGTAGATCCGAGGGGGACATGCAAGGAAAATAAAAAACAGCATTTTTGCTTGTACATGATTGGATGATAAAATGATAAAATCAGCAGAGCTTCCCCTCGTTTCAGATCTTCCCCTCAGATTTACAGCGACTGCACTTCCAAGTGCACTTTTTTAAGTGCACTTGCAGTGCATTTGTAGTGCAGAGTGGATTTCCCTTTAGGAAATCAACCCCTTATGCCGCGTACACACGATCGTTTTTCGGCATGAAAAAAAACATTGTTTTACATCATTTAAAATGATCGTGTATGGGCTTCACAATGTTTTTCGGCTTCTGAAAAACGACAAAAAAAAAATTCGAACATGTTGCATTTTTTAACGTCGTTTTAAAAATTTATGTTTTTCGGGTTGTAAAAAATGATCGTGTGTGGGCAAAAACGACGTTTTAAACCAGCGCATGCCCAGAAGCAAGTTATGAGACGGGAGCGCTCGTTCAGGTAAAACTACCATTTATAATGGAGTAAGCACATTCATCACGCTGTAACAGACAAAAAAGCGCGAATCGTCTTTTACTAACAAGGAATCAGCTAAAAGCAGCCCAAAGGCGAATGAAACGTCCCCTTTAGAGTGGCGTCGTACGTGTTGTACGTCACCGCGCTTTGTTTATCATTTTTTTAAAACGATGGTGTGTGGGCAACATCGTTTTTAATGATGAAGTTGGAAAAACTTAGTTTTTTAAAAATGCTGAAAAACAAAGTTTTTTTTCATACCGAAAAACGATCGTGTGTATGCGGCATAAGTATATAAAGTGCAGTCATGTGTAATAGACAATATAGTGTATATAGTGCAGTCATGTGTAATGGACAATATAGTGTATATAGTGCAGTCATGTGTAATGGGAAATATAGTGTAAATAGTACAGGAATGTGTAAAAGAAAAAACCTCGGATAAAAATGTGACCACACACAAGTACAAAAGGGGGCTAAAGTGTAACTATAGCAAGCCATTCTAGATCTAAGCTAAATTAATAAGGCCTTCACCCTTCACCATTACAAATTGTCAGCATTGTCAAACTGCACTCCCTATAATGTGTGGACCTCATTCAGCTGCCATAAATCCCAATTAGCTGGATTCAGGTAGATGGGCGCATCTTTCAGGCGGCGTAGCGTACCGTATTCACGCTACGACGCCGTAAGTCAGAGAGGCAAGTGCTGTATTCACAAAGCACTTGCCTCCTAAGTTACGGTGGCGTAGCGTGAATGGGCCGGCGTAAGCGCGCCTAATTCAAATGAGGATGTTTCGAAGTGAACGTAAATTACGTCCGGTCCCATTCACAGACGACTTACGCAAACGACGTAAAATTTTCAAATTTCGACGCGGGAACGATGGCCATACTTAACATTGGCTAGGCCACCTAGGGGGCAGCTTTATCTTTACGCCGGCGTACCTCTTACGGAAACAGCGTATCTTTACTGCGACGGGCAAGCGTACGTTCGTGAATCGGCGTATCTAGTCATTTGCATATTCTACGCCAAACTCAACGGAAGCGCCACCTAGCGGCCAGCGGAAATATTGCACCCTTAGCTAGGTTTAAGTGTATCTCAGTTTGAGCATACACTTAAACTTACGACGGCTTAGATTCCGAGTTACGATGGCGTATCTACTGATACGCCGGCGTAACTCCTTGTGAATCCAGCTAAATGTCTATACCTTCAATAATGAGACATTAGGGGCAGATTCACATTTGCCACGTCGTATTTGCCACGTCGTATCTTAATTTGTGATTCACAAACAAGATACGACGGCATTTGGCTAAGATCCGACAGGCTTACGGCTTCGTACGCCTTCGGATCTTAGGCTGCAATA